>NW_025920142.1:0-300000 GCF_902686445.1 Sciurus carolinensis
AATGACCTGAGTATTCTCAATGTCCTGCAGAACTTCTATATCCTGAGGAACCTCTAGGACATTTGTAGACTCTTGACACTGAGTAGCATCTATAACCAATAGAACCTCAGTGACATTTATAGTCTCTGTTACCTTTGCAGCCACAGAGATGTGCTTAAATTCTTTGAACTCAGCATACTATATGACCTGTGTAACTAGATAGCATTAATAGCCTAAATGACCTGAGTATCCTCAGGTCTAATGACTTTAGACTCCACTCTTATCAGTGTAACCACTATGGCATGAATAGTTTGGATGCCTTCATTAGGTTCCAATAACTGCAGAGACTGCATGACCTGTGAAACTTTTACAGCCTGAGTAGCCCAAAGGACATTAATATATTTTTTATTTGCTTATATGCTATGACCAGTGAAAACTCTATGGCATGACTATCATCTATGAAGTGCAAGTCCTGTGTCCTGTACTGTCATCTTATAAGTTGTATGATCCTTTAAAATCTATGACCTGAGTATTCTCTATAGCCTACCTAGCTTCCATCACCAGAGTAGTCTATCTTCTGCATACCTCTGGGAATTGTGTGGGCTTCAATGATCCAAGTAGTCTCTAAAATATCCATAGTCTCTTTGACTACAGTAGCCTCTATGATTTTTGTAGCCTTTCATCTGATTAGCTGCTATGATCTGCCTAGATTCTATGGTATGAGTAAACTCAATTGACTTAATACCTTCTATAATAAGAGCAGTATTAAGAAATGTAGACTTTTTTAACACCACAACCACTATTGCCTGTAAAGTCATTATGGCCTATATAGTCTCTATGGCCTGAGTAGTCTCTTTGAACTATATTTTATCTAGGGCTTGAGATTCTTTGATGATCTCTATAGCATCTGTGAACTGAGTTGCTTTTATGGTCTGAACTCTATGACATGAGTAAGCTCTATATTTTGAGTAGATTTTTGTACCTGTATAGTCACTGTGACCTGGGGAACTTCTATGAACTGGGTAGTATGAATGACAAGTAAAGCTCCTATTACCTGCCTAGCTTCTATGGTTTGAGAAGCATCCATAATGTGCATGTATTCTATGACATGAATATCTTCTACAAACTTATTACCCTATGTATTCTGCAAAATTCCTATTTCCTAAAAATTCTCCTTAAATATATTACACTCTATGATTTTTTAAACCCCTATATCCTGCATAGCCACTAAGTTCTGTGTAGCCTCTATGACCTACAAAGCAACAGTGACCTGAATGGCATTTACATGCATCCTACATATAATCTGTGACCCATGTCTCCTCTAAGTCCTATGTAGTCTCAATGTCCACATAGCCTATATTACACAAATAACCTCCATATTTTCAGTAGCCATTATGATCTGCTTAGCCTCCATATTCTGTGTACTCTCTATGACCCAAGTATCCTGAATGATCTGGATAAATTTTATAACTTGATTGACTTATATAACCTGAGTATCATATAAAACCTGCATATCTTTTATGATCTGAGTAGATTCTAGAATCTAGCACCCTTCATGGACAGAATACCCTCTGTGGCCTGTGACATCTCTATGGTCTGAATTGCCTCCTTTACTTGGGAAACTTCTATGAGTTAGCTAGACTAAAAAATATACAGTCATGAAAACTGCATATTTTTTAGTCTAGCTAACTCATAACTATGTAAGTAATAGAGATGTATTCAGTCAAAGATGTTACTCAGGTCTTCAGTCTACTAACATCATGTAGAGAATACAGATCATAGAAGGTATGTAGATCACAGAGACTTAGCAGGTCATAATGGCAATGATGTTCTTATGTGGCCTGAGCATCATATATGAATTTCAAAGTATATATGATATGCATAACATCTATTTCCTATGTACTATGACTTGAGTAGTTTCTATGTACTCAGTAGACCGCACCACTAGTGTAACCCATATTACCTATGTAACCTCTATTTGTTTCATACCCTCTATGTCCTGTGTATCTTCTATGCCCTTGTGTTGCCAGTATTGTCTATGTTGTCTCTATAAATTTCTTTATATATATTACCTGTGCACATTCTTTAATGTTTATATCCATGGAGAATTTATGTCTTTACTTACCAAATTTCCTGACAATCCTCCATGCCTGTATTAGCCTCTGTGATGTGCATGGACTTTGCAATTTGCACAAAATCTATGCCTTTTGTTGCCTCTATAGCATGAATATTATTGGTGACCTGAGTAGTCTCTGTGAACCATATCCATTCTATAACTTAAGTAGCCTTTATAATGTTAGTAACAAAAAGTAGCTAACCACTTCTGTGACCTGCTTAACATCTATAATGTGTGTAGCCTTAGTGACCTGAGTAGTTTTCATGACCTAAATACCCTCTATTCCACATCTACATAGCCCTTTATAACTTGAACAGCCTTCGTGGTGTGCATATTTTCTGTGGCCTGAATATAATCTATGACCTTGGTAGCCTTTATGTCCTACAAAATCTCTATGTTCTGAAATGCCTGATTGACATCCTTAGCCTCTATGACTTTTGTATCCTATTTGACCTATATTGTCTTTATGGCCTGAGGAGTACCTATAACCTGAGAAACATCATTGACCTTCATTCCTTCCAGCCCTTGTGTGGTTTCTATTAACTACATAACATATGACCTGTGATGCATATATGATTTAATTATCTCTATTTCCTCAGTTGCCATTATGACCTGCTAAGTCTCTGTGATCTACATACCTTCTATGATCTGTATTCTCTACATGATGTTAGTAGACTAAAGACCTGAGTAACATCTTTGACTAAATACATCTCTATTACTTACATAGTTTTTATGTTCTGAGTATCCTAAATTATCTGAGAAGGACTCTATAAATTGATCTGTTTTCATGACCTGCATAAAAACATGACTTGTGTAGTTTCTGTGGTCTATGTATCCATTATTACTTTCATGGCCTGAGGTCCCATGTAGAAATCATAGCTTGAATATTCTTTATGTTGTGAGGAAACTAAATTACCTTAGTGTCTCCTCTCTGCATTGTACTTATTTGACCTATTGCATGAGAATCCTCTGTGCCCCTAAAGCCTCTATGAACTCATAGTGTCCAAGAACAGTGTGAGTTCTATGGCTTGGGTATCTGTTTTGATAAACATAGCCTCTATAGCCTAAAGATTTCTATAACTGACAATGTATCTATAACATATTTACCCTTTAATTCCCAAGTACCATAAATGTCTTGAAAATCTCAGTAACTTCAGAAGCCTCTACAATCTTTTAGACTCCATATCCTGAGTAAACTGTATGATGTAGATAGCCTGAATTACCTAAATAGCTCCTATAGACTGAACAGCACCTATGACCTGAGTAGCCTCTATGAATCACAAAACCCCTATGACATGTATAAATAACCTTTAACCTGAGTACCTTAAAGGACCTGAGTAATTCTATCAAGAATGATTACAGTCATTAGATTACAACTATCATAATGTAATCAGTACACTTCTGACATTTCTCAGATTACATTGCACATGAGCTCAGAGAGGATGCCAAAATACAAAGAATGATATTGTCCCTATGACAGCATAGACTTTATGGAAGGAGTAATCTAAAGATCAAAATCTGTATGACCTCAGTAGGGCCCATGATCTCCATTGCTTTTGTGTCTTTTTGAGCCTTGATGAACTGTATAACTCTCAGACTAGCATGTCCTCCATGTCCTGACTAACTTCTATGCACTGGGTAGCCTAAGTAACATGCATAGTTTCTATGGTCTGAATATATTATATGATCTCCATAGACTCTGTGAACTGAGTACTTTCTAGAACCTTTATAGCCTCTGTAGTCCTTGTACCCTTTTGTTTCCTGTATGTCCTGAAGTACTTGTACAACCATCATATCCTTTAATACCAGCATAGACTCTGTGACCTGCATAGAATTTGCAAGACCCGTGTAGCCAAAATGACCTGAGTGTCTTCTGTGGTGAGTATTCTCTGTGGTAAGTTTATCCTCTATGTTCTGGGCAGGTTTTATAAACAGCATAATATCTTTGACCTATGCAGACACTGAACTGCATAGCTTCTATGTTCTACACAGACTCTGTGACCTGCAAACACTTTATAGATTGAGTAGTGTAAATGGTCTGAGTAGCATCTATGCCCAAAGTCACTTCTATGAGCAATATAGCCTCAATGACTTAGTAACCTCTAGAACTGCATATACTCTATTACCTGTGTAACCTCTATGGGTTGAGTATCCTTGATGTCCTCCATGCCTTCTATGGCCTAAGTAAACTCTGTAGCCACTCTAGTCTTTAATGTCCACATACATTTTATGGCCTCATGGGTGTAAATTACATGAGTAACACCTGTGGCCTTAGTCAGTCAAATGACATTATTAGTCCTATGACCTTCAATGTCTTTATTACCTGAATAAGATCTATGGCATTTATGGCCTCTATAGCCTGAGTAGCTTCTTTGATCTGTGTAGTCTGTATGACCTGCATATCCACAAGTAAATGAGTAACTCCATGATCTGAATACCATCTATAAACTGACAAAGCTCTATGACCTACAAACCTTCTGTGACCTGAATACCTTTTATAAACAGAAGTGCCTAAGCCTTGAGTATCACCTATGAAAACTGAAACCTCTGAGACTTCTGTATTCTTCTTGGCTTGTATATCCTCTGTGGCCTGCATGAACTCTATGGCTTGAATAGATTCTATGACCTGTAGAGTCTCTATGAACTCCAAAGACTCTTAGGCCTCAGTCATCTACAGTATTCTCAAAGTCTATAGCCCTGAGTAGCCCCTGTCTGAGTGGCATTAGTGACCTGCATATTCTCTGTGATCACCTTCTCCCTGTGACCTACCTGTGACCTTCTATTGTATTAGTCAAAAATATGGCCTTTTCCGTCTGTAAGGTCTTTGTTGTTTTTTTTTTAATCTGGTTTGTCTGATGACATTAGTAGCTTCTACTGTATGAGTAGTAGTCCCTCTGAACTATGTAGCCTTTATGATATTCATAGTTTTTGTGACCTGCATATCCCCTTTAGTCTGTGTAGTATCTATAGACCTAGTTGATTCTACTACCTACATTTCTTCTATGTCCCAAGTGACCTCAAATAACTGAGTAACCTTTATGATCAGGGTGCTGCTATGACCTGAGTAGCTTATATGGCAAAACCTGTATGGCCTAAGTAACCTGTAATATCTGCAAAGAAGCTTTGGATCAAGCAGTTTGCTTGTTCTGCTCACTCTGTTTCCTGTGTAAATTTTGGCCATATCTATGCCAAATGGCATAAGTAGCCTTTAGGACCTAAGCAGGCAATATGACCTGCATAGATTCTATGAGTATCTTCCATGAATGATGCAACCTCTATATCCTGAGCATATTCTATTGTCTGTGTATCATCTATTGACATAGTAACTTCTGTGACATGTTTGATTGTTATGATCTGAATAGCATTTGTGGCCTGAGGTGCTTAATTTACATAACCCCTATCATCATATTAGCCCAATTACTATAGTTGCCTTTATGGCCTGTACACCTTCTATTGCTTGAGCAGCTTACAAGAACTGGGAAGTCTCTACTGCATAAGTATTCTCTGTGGTTTTTGTAAGTACCATGGTATAACAATCTGTATGACTTGAGTAGCCTCTGTGGTTTCACAAATTAAATGGCCTGCATAAACTCTGTGACTTTGACAGACTCAATTTGGTGGAGTGGACTTTATGATCATTTTAGACTCTTGGACATGTGTGACCCAAATTTTCTGAGTAATGTAAATGATATTAGTAACCCCTATAATCTAACATGGTCCTATGACCTGTGAAGCCTCTATTACTGATATAGCCTTTGTATCCTGAATTTACAAAGTCATATGAAAAGACTCTATGGCCTGAGGTCATCTACAATCTGCCAGGTCTCTATTATGTATGTCATGTCTATGTCCTGCATAGAATCTACAACTTGCATAGCCTCTGTTGGAAGAATAGCCTCTATGGACTGCATTACCTCCATCACCTGAGTGAACTGTGTGACCTGCATATATTCTGTGGTCTGTACATTCTCTATTTTCTGAGTGCCTTATGGCCTGAGGCAATTTTATGACCAGAGTCTCCTGTTAGAAGTACAGACTCTATGTCATATGTTGCCTTGTATCCTAAGTAGATTAATGACTTGAGTAGCATATATGATCTGAGCAGCTTCTATGGCCTGCATATCCTTGTTTTGCTGAGTGACTCTATGAAGTAAGTTGCATCTTTGGTGTATATTGTATTACTAAATGAACTGAATAGTCACCATGATCTATATAGCTTCTATAATCTGAGTAAATCTGATGAACTGCATGGCATCTGTGGCATGCAAAATATCTCTTGCACCTATACTCTCCGTGATCTCGGTGGCCTCTTTGAACTTAGTAACCTATATGACTAGCAAACCTGTGATTTCTCTAGCCTCCATGATCTCTTGTGCCTCTGTGAGACCTATATAAATGTATGACCTGAGTAACAGCTCTGACCTGTGTTGTCTCTATAAACTATATAGTTTCTGTGGCTTGAGCATCTTCTAAGATCTGAATAACACTTCAACTGGCATAGATTATGTTGCCTGACTAATCTCTATTTTCTGTGTACCATGTATGAATTGAGTATCTTTTATGTACTGAGTAGCCTCTGTGACCATGATGGCCTCGATGAACTATGCAACTTTATGAACTGTGATCTATGCAAACTTTGTGACCTGCATAGCCTTTAATTTCTGAGTAGATTTTACGACCTTTACAGCATTTGTGATCTTACAAAATTTCATTGCCTGTAAATTCTGCGTAGCTTCAAAGTCTATACACATGCCATCCCATGAGGGCTCCATAACATGAGTGGCCTCTATCACCTGTAAAGATTATATGACCTGCATAATCTCTTTGATTCCAGGAACCTCTATGACTTGCTCACCCTCTGTGATTGAGTAATCTGTATCACCTGAGTAGCCTCTAGGACATGTGATGATTCTGTATAAATCATTGCCTCCATCATCTACATGCTCTCTATGGCCTGAGTAGTCCAAATGAAATAAGTTGCCACTTTAACTGGCATAATCTCCATGACCTAAGTAGAATTTGTGACTTGTGTAGTTTATATTATCTGAGTTTATCCATTGAAATTTATAGACTCTGTATTCTGTTAACACTTTATGAACTGAGTAAGCTATGTGAACTTAGTAACCTCAATAATCTATGTAGTATTTATGAACTGTTTTAACTTTTATGAATATCTCTAAGATCTGCAAAACACCCACAGACAGTAACCTTTATGACCATGGCCACCTCTATGAACTGAGTAATCTAAATGATTTCAGTATCCTATATTACCTCAGTAGCCACTATAAACTAACATGTATAATCAAGTAGACTCTCACCTGCAGTCTCTATGGCCTTAGTAACATCAATAGACAGATTGATCTTTAAAATCTGCATAACTTGTATTACCCTACTAACCTAAATGACTTGAGTAACAACTATGGCCCTAATAGCTTATATGGCCTGTGCAGAATTTATGACATAAGTAGCCACCATCATCTGAGAAAGTTATTTGACTTTCATTCATTATCCTTCATAAGCATACTACCTTGCATGATGTTTGTAGATTCTATAACTCTAGTAGACTCTAAAACTTTCATGGCTTACCAGGCAGTAATAGTCACTACAACCTGCCCATCCTCTAAGATTTGTGTTACCTCTATGAAGTAAATATCCTCCATAATCTGAAGCCTCTATAACCTGCCTAGTATCTATGGTCTTAGTTACCTTTGTTTCCTGTGAACTCTCGATGACCCAGCAGTTATCACTATTATGAAAGAAACATAAGTGATAGCTGCTGGGTATATCACAGAAGTAACTCATTCCATAGAAGGTATGTAGGCCATAGAATATATGAGAATATACACAGATACAAGCATACACAGGACATAAAATCTATTCAAGTCATAGAAGTCATGATGGTCATAAAGGGTAAACAGTTCACAGAGAAAACTCAGGTCATCGAGGGTTCACAGGAAACAAAGGTAACTAAGACCATAGATACTAGGCAGGTTATAAAGGCTTCAGGTTATGGAGGATATAATTCTAGGTTTTCTTTGTACTGTCTATGAACTGTGTAGTATAGCACCTATGACATATAGATCTTCTATGCACTGCTTACTGTTATGAACTTTGTAGCTTCTATGACAAGCATGGCTATAATGACTTTGATGCATTACTGTCCTTTGCAACTTCTGTGTCTCTGTCCCTCTACAATTAGCATAACCTCTGTTACATAGGTACCATTTTTTTCATTGAATAGCCTGAGTGACCTGAATAACCGTATGACATTACTAGCCTCTATTAAAAGGTATAACCTATGGTCTGCTTACCTTGCATGTCCTAAATAGTCTTTATGGCCTGAGTAGTCAAATGAATCTTGTAGGCCATACGCCCTTCATAGACTCAATGTCCTGGATAGCCTACAGGTCTAACTATACACTAAGATTTTTATGAATTCTATATGCTAAATAGCCTCTGTGAATTACAGAGCTCATATGAATAATATAGACTAACTCAGCATCCTCTAATATTCCATTCCCTATATAGCATGAGGATCCTGTATGACCTTCCTAACATTTATATTTTGTATTTTCTAAATTATCTGAGTACAATCTTAGATTTTTGTCACCTAAATGACCATAGTGAAACTTATGACAATGTATTCTCTATGGTCTTGGTAGACTCTATAAATTTAGTAGCCTCTAATGCCTAAGCATACTCTATGGAGTTTGTAACCTCTGTAAAATGATTACTCTATGGCATGACCTTCATGACCACTATCACATGTATAGATTCTATGGTTATATTAGCTTCTGTGATAACCTTTATGACCCAAGTAGCATGTATCATTTTGAAAAACTGTATGACCTGCATACCATCAGATTTATGATCTGCATATCTTGTTTTTGCAATCTGTAGATCCTCTGTGACCTTCATAGCCTCTTTGGACTGAGAAGCCTCTATTGCCTGTATATTCACCACAGGTGAATACACTGTATGAACTAAATATCTTCTTTTACCTCAATAGAAATCATGGTCATATAGCCTCTACAACTAAATGACTTCTGTAATCAAAGAGTAATCAAAGAGTAATCTCTTTGGCATAAGTAGCCTAGATTACCCAATCAACAATTGATGTTTTTATCCTGTGTGAGCTGAGAAGTTTCTATGACCCAGAAGCTTCTATGTAATGCATAGATCCTATGACCAACATAGATTGAAAGAACTGTGTAACCTCTATGACTTATAAATCCTCTCTGATCTGCATAAGCTCTTATGGATTTGTTAGCATAAATGATCTTATTAACCCCTTTGAACTGTGTAGTCTATATATCTTCAGTAAACTCTATGTCCTAGGTGCTTCTATGACCTGAAGTTTCTACAAACTGAGTAGTATCTATGGAGTGAATAATTTATCTTGCTGCTTAACCCTCTATGTCTAGAATGACTTCTCTGTTACTTAGTAGCCTCTATGTCCAAGAATAACCTTTAGACCTGTTTAGCCTATGTGTCCTCAGTATCTTCTGTGATTTAAGTAGCATATATACTGTTGTATAAAATGTATAAAAGCCTCTATGACTGCAGCATCTTTATGTTTTTCATAGTTTTTATGACATATGTAACATCTATCACCTTCATAACAAGGAGTCTGAGTATCTTAATTGACTTCAGTAGCCTGCATGTCTTCATTGATCTGCATAGACCCTGTGACCTTCACAACTTGTAGGACCTGAATAACCACTGGGGACTTTACAATACATTACCCACTTTGTAATTAAGAAGGATTTAGCCTAAAAAACCAGTGTATACACTATGACCTCAGTATCCACTTCATCCTTGAAACATCTGCAACCTCAGTAGTATGACATTTGTAGGTTCTGTGGCCTAGTAGCCTACAAGAACTCCCCAGTATCTATAACATGGATAACTTTATGACATGAAAATCCTTAATGAATGCTGTAGACCTTAGGCCTTGTGTACTTTCAATGCCCTTATCAGTCTAAATAAACTTACTAAGTTCTATGGTCTAAGTAGATTATGTGGCCTTAGTAGCTTATATAACTCTACAATTGAGTACTTCTATAACCTGAAAACATTCATGGCTTAGTTTTCTAAATGTTCTGAGAAGCCCCTATGACCTCCTTAACCTCTTTGGCATTAGGAATCTAAATTACATTAGTATCCCTTATGACATATGTAGTCTCTATGAATAGAATATTCTCTGTGACATGTGAAGCCTCTGTGACATCTGTTGCATCCATGACTTGGATAGCCTTTATACCTTACAAAGCAATTATAAGCTGTGTACTCTTTAAGGACAAATAAGGCTCTGCCTTTGATAACCTCTAAGGCCCATGTAGATTTTATGCCCTGATAACAACATAGATAGCATCTATGTACTGAGTAGATTTTGTTAATAGCAAAGTCTCTATATCCTATGATACTTGTATAACCTGCATAGATTCTTTGAATTTGTAAACTCATTGGTCTGCTTAATTCAGTTCTATGAAATGAGTAAATTCTATGGATAGTGAAACCACCATGAACTGCCTTTGGTCTGAGTAACCTCAATGATCTCAAAGAATATATGACTCATGTAGTATCTCTAAACTTTGTACCCTCTAAATGCCTGCATAGCTTAAATGATGTCAGTACCTAGATAGATATTTCTACTCTCCATGAATTTTACAGTTTCTATGACCTGGACACCCTCTGTGATTTTTGTAGCCAATTTGAAATTTGTAGTCTAAGGATCCTCTATGACTTGCACATATTCTATGACCTGAGAAAGCAAAATGACTTTAGAAACCCTGTGTGACCTGCATAGACATAGGGACTACTGAGGTCACAGATGTTTCAAAGATGAAATGAATACTGATGTCATAAGATATACCCAGGTTGAGTAGTCTGTATGGTTTGAGTAGTACATAGGACCTGCATAGACCCAATGACCTCAGTAGTTCCTATAACCAGCTTTCAATCTATTGATTTACTAGCTTCCATTGCTTGTGTAAACTCTATGACCAGAGTAGTCCTTGTGAATTGAGCAAACCCTTTAACTATGAAATTTTTATATCCTATGAAGCCTAGCTGATCTTTGTAGCCTCAATGACCTCCAAAATTTCAAAGCCTTTATGATCTTCATAGTATTTATAAATTGCATGGTTTATGACTTGCATCACTTCTATACCTGAGTAGCTTGTATAGTCTAATTAGCCTCTATATCCTCTGTAGATAGGGATACATACATAGTCATTATTGCATTAGTAGATTTTGTTATCTGAGTATTTTCCAGGATTTTAGGAGTTGTTATATGTTGAGTGGCTTCAAGGACATTACAGGACTCTGCATACATAGCCTTTTATGAACTTCCTAATCTATGTATAATGAGTATATAAACATTTGAGTTGCCTCTCTGAACTGAGTAGCCTAAGTGTCCTTAGTAGCCCCTAATATCTAAATAGCTTTTTAGATGACCTTAGAATCTATGACCATAATGTAAATAAAATCTAAGCTGTAGTCAATGAAATTAAAAGAAATTATTCTAAAATTCAACAAGCACAAAGGGGATTTTTGAAAAAATAAACCCTTAGCCAAGCTAATAAAGAAAAAGAGAAAATTAAAAGTTCTGAAATTTCAGACAATAAAGGAAATATCACTATTGTCACCACTGAAATACAGATGATTATCAGAAACTAATTTAAAAATATATACTCTAAAAAAGAGAAAATTGTGAAGACATTGACAATTTTCTAGAGACAGATGATCAACCCAAATTGAATAAAGAGGACAAGAAAAATTCAACAGATCAATTTCAAGCAAAGAAATTGAAGACACCATCAAAATTCTATCAACAAAAAAGCTGAAGACCAGACTAAATCTCTGCTGAGTTTCACCAATCATTCAAAGAGGAACTACCATTAATCCTTCTTAAAATTTTACATGAAAAAAGTGAATGAACTCTTTGAAACTCATTCTGTAAAAACTATTTCACCCTGATTAAAAAAAATAAATGATAGAAAACTTCAGACCAAAATTCCTCATGAACATAGATGCTCATATTCTTAATAAAACACTGGCAATATGTGCATAAAGAAATGTATTACAAAGATAATTCACCATGATGAAATGGGTTCATCCCAGGGATGCAAGGTTGTTTCAAACTATGGAAATCAATAAATTTAAATTGTTTTTTCAGTAAAATTTTAAAAATGAATTCTATGCTTCTCTCAACAGATGTAGCAAAAGGGTTTGACAAAATACAGAATCCATTCATGTTGAAAACACTAGAAAAATTAGTGGTAGTATGAATGTACATGAACATTTCAAAAGTTATATACCCTAAACCCAAAGACAACATTATTCTATATGTAGAAATTTTCACAGCACTCCTTCTCAAAACTGGAACAGGCAGAGATATCCTCTTTCAGTATTTCTACTCAATAGATTTCTGGAAACTCTAGCCAGAGCAATAACAAAGAATAATAAATTAAAGGGATACAAATAGGAAAAGAAGAACTGAAACTGTATCTATTGCCAGCAACATGATTCTGTATTTAGACCAGAAAACCAGAAAGCTTATAGACCTCATAGATCAATTCAGCAATGTAGCAAGATAAAAAATTAACACCCATAAATCAATGAGTTTCTATAAATCAGTGATGAATAATCTGAAAAAGAAATTTAAAAAAAATTGTCCCATCCACTACAGCCAACATAAAAGCATTGGGAATCAATCTAACAAGAGAGGAAAATGATTTCTATAATGAAAAGTAGAGAACACTAAAAGAAATTGAAGATTGTAAGATATTTCATGTTTTTGCAGAGGCAGAATTAAAATTATCTAATTGGTCATAGTACCAAAAGGTTTAAAGCAATTTCTATGAAAATTCCAATGATGTTTTTCATATAAATAGAAAAAGCAGACATAAAAGTAATGTGAAAAAATAAGATGCCCAGAATAACCAAAAAATTATTTTAGAGAAATGTGAAGCAGGATGCAACACAATACCAAAAGTCAAATTATACTACAGACCTAGAGTAATAAAAAAGCATTGTATTTATACTAAAACTGTCATGAAGACCAATGGTACAGAATAGAAGACACAGAGAAAAATACACAAAAACAGGTTTATCTCATAATAGACAAAGGTGTCATAAACATATTGGAGAAAAATAACTTCTTCAATAAATGGTGCTGGGAGAATTGGAAATCTATATATAATAAAATGATATGTGACCATTATATCTCACCCTGCATAAAACCAACTCAAAGTGCATCAAAGATGTAGGCATTAGAACAGAGTCCCTGGACCTACTAGAATAAAAAGTAGGTCCAAATCTTCATCACATTGACTTAGGAATTGTATTTCTTAACAAAATACTTAAAATTAAAGAAGTAATATCAGAAATCACTACATGTGATTCTATCAAACTGTTAAGCTTTCTCTCAACAAAATGTCAATCAAGAACATGTTCAGAGAACCTACAGAATGGAAGAAAAATCACTACTTTCTTAACCTCATATAGAACATTAATCTCAGGATATAAAAAGAACTAAGAAAACTTAACAAAAAACAACTAATAATCCAATAAATAAATGGGCAAAGAAACTTAAAAGGTACTTCACAGAAATATGAGTGAAAAATTATATTAAAAACTGTTCAAAATATCTACCAATTAGAGAAAGGAAAATTAATAATATACTGAGATTTCAACTCACTTGAGTCAGAAAGGCAATTATAAGGAATACACATAAAAATAAATTTTGTCAAGGATGTTGGGAAAAGGTACACCCATACATTGTTTGTGGGACTGAAATTTTGTGAAAGCACTCTAAAGTATGGTGATTCCTCAGGAAAGAGAATGGAATCTTGGTTTGACCAAAGTATTCCACTCCTCAGCATATACCCAAAGGTCCTTAAACTAGCATACCACAGTGACATGGCCATATCAATGTTTAAAAAGCTATGGAACCAACATAGGTGGCCTTTAGGAGATAAATGAATAAAGCAAATGGGATACATATACACAATGGAATAATTTTCACTCATAAAGGACAACAAAATTAGGGACCAAGGGAGGAGATGAGATTTTGCAGATTGGACAGGAAGTAGTGAAGGGCAGGGAGAAGGAATGGGATTGGGAAATAGTAGAATGAATCACATATAAGTTTATTTTTTTGATATATGAATACATGGCCAGTGTAACTCCATATCATGTATAAAAAAAGGGGAAGTTATAATTCACATATGTATGACAAGTCAAAATACCTTCTACTGCCATGTATAACTAAAATGAATGAATACAAAAATTTAAAAAGAATTTATGGTGAGTAGCCTCAATGGCTTGCTTAGCATCTATTTTATGAATAGATTTTATGACATGCATAGCCTCTATGTGTGTCACAGACTTGCATAGTCTTATGGTTTTGTAGAGTAAATGATGTTTATATTACCTGTAATCTGTGTACCTTCCATGGCATGAGTAGAATTTATGATCTCAGTGTTCTTCATGACTTTCATTACCCCTATGACTTGAGTTGTACTTATGAATTTTGTAGTGTTTTCATTCTGAATCCACTACTATCTGCATATCCTCTATGATCTGTGTAACCTCTATAAAATGTGCACCCTCTTTACCCTAGTTACTTCTATGTCCAGCTAGAGTCAGTTGCCTCAGTAGCCTGTATAACTTGTGGAACATAAATGGAAAAGTACCCTCTATTGTCTATATATCCTCTGTGTCTTGAAGAGTATTGATGAACTGAGCATTCTTTATGATCAACATAATCTTTATGACCTGCATACCATCTATCACCTGAGAAAACTCTGATCTATGTAGAATTTATGGACTGAACATCCTTTAACTTTTGTATGTTCAATTACCTTATTACTTCTGTAATCTGAGTGTTCTCTGTAATTTTCAGAGCTCATATTCCCTGCATGATTTTTCTGACCTGAATAGTCTCTAAGACCTGAGTAGTCTAAAGGATTTTAGTAACACATATGAACTGCTTAGCCTTTAAGGATCGAGTAGCTTATATAAACTTAGTAGACTCTGTTATCTATATAATATCTATATCTGAGTGTACTCTATTGCCTATATATGCTTGGTGACCTTCCTGGCCTCTATTGTCTGTGTGGTCTCTCTGATATTCATAGCCTCAGTTACCTGTGTATTTTCAATCACTTGCACAGCTTCTATGACTGAGTAACCTCTATAGTCTGCTTCATCACTATGACTCTCATATTTCTTATGAACTGAGAAGTTTAACTATGCTATATTGACACAAGGCCAGTGAATCCTCCATGACCTATGTAGCTTTATCAACTCTATAACCTCCATGACCTACATATCCGGTATGGACCATTTAACATCAGTGGCATGTGCTTCTCTGTGAACTGTATAGCCATATTGCCTGTGTAGTCTTAACACCCTGAGTACTGCTTATTAACTCCATAGACACTATGTCTGATATAGTCTGTAGGAGAAATTATTCTCTATTCACTATGTAACTTCTATGATGTTCATGTTCTTCAAATCCCCAGTGACCCACTCTTTCCACCCACAGATTATTTTCCTACAGTGAACATAGTGTTAAACATCAAGGAATTACTCCACCCCTAAGATTATAACTATCATAATCTAATCATTTACCTCAGATCATTCTTACATCCTCACACACGTGAGATTTTGGTGCACCTCATACGTAAACCATAACTTTCCAATCTCATCCACCAAAAATAATATATCCATCTCACAATGCAAAGTACTTATACTCCATTTCCAGGAGTCTGAATATTATTAAACTTTATAGCATTCTACTTCCAAGTTTTCCTGAGCATCAAGGTATTCTCTCAGTATGCATTGCAGTAAAAATCAAAAGCCTCTTACATATATCTATCATACAATAACACAGAGTAAATATTTACAGTTAACAAGGGAGAAATGGCAATATATAAAGAAACAATGAGACCAAAACAAAACCAAGAAAAGGACGGGACCAAAACAAGACTAAAAACTGGACTGAGTTGTGCACACCTTTAGTCCTAGAGGCTCAGGGGGCTAAGGCAGTAGGATTGTGAGTTCAAAGCCAGTCTCAGCAATGGTGAGGCACTTAGAAACTCAGGGAAACCTTGTCTCTAGCTAAAATAGAAAATTGTGCTAGGAATGTGATTTAGTGTTCTAATGCCACTGAGTTCAACCCATGGTACCCACCCCCCAAAAATACTAAAATCCAGCTGAAGAACCAAGATCATAATTTCACATTTAGGATCTGGGACACATGATATTGTGGTGTTGTCTCCAAAGAACTGTGCAGCTTCTATACTATAGTCTTCTGAGTTGCAACCAACAAGGTCTCTCTTGCCATGGTTCCTATTCAATTTTTACAGCTTTCCTAAATAGCTGTTTCTTATTATGAGCATTTTTAAATCTTGGGGGTTCTCACCTAAGTTTTAGTTTTCTTTTTGCATCTTCATGCATCACCTCTCAGAAGCATCCAGCAAAGTGTTTGACCCTGCATCACTTTGCTTGGTCTCCCAGGTCTCCCACTGAGATCTCAAGGGAAGCCTCCATGATCCTCTAACTCCATCATATTACATTCACTCACAATCAAAACTACAATGTTGATGTCAAAATCTGCAGCATCTTAGGCACTAGAAAATCCTCCTGGTACTGCAACTGTACCCAACTTCTGAATGGTGGGAATGGCAGAGCATTGTGAAAAAAATATCCACATTCCCCTTGTAATCAGGGTCTCCATTGTGTCCTCTCAAAGAAATTTTTACATTAGTACTATTGAGTCTGAGTTAAGTGTGATCTTGCCAATTCCTGAGAGGCCCTCATAATCTTTTGAACTTGGATTGAGTATTCTCTATGGCATGTGTACTGGGACCTTTTTCACCTTTATGGCTAAAATAGCCTAAATGACTTGTGTTTCCTTTATGGTTTGACTAAACAAAATGACCTTTGAACTCCTATAACCTCTGTCACCTTGATGACCATCATAGTCTCTATTCACTGCAAAGTCTCTGTGATCTGTGTAGTCCCTGTGGCCAAAATAGCTTAATGACATTAGTAGCTTATATGATCTGTATATGCTCTGGAGTATGATTAGCCTCTATGAATTATGTAGCATCTAACTTCTGAGTAACCTCTGTGATATTTAGCCTTGATAACTTGCACAGCTCTTTTATATGTGAAATTTCTATGTCCTGAGTTGCTCATATGACATATGTAGCATCTGTGTTTGCAGAGTATTGCTTCCATAAACTCCACGACCTGAATAACCTCTTGGAACTCAGTCTCATCTGTAAACAACTTAATCTCTGTGACTTACATAGCCTTAATTGCCTGAATAACCTTTCTGAGCAGCTTAACATATATAACTTGTTCAGAATCTATGATCTGTATAGTCCTTTCTCCCTGTATAGCTTCAGTAACCTGATTGTCTTCTAGGCCTGAGTGGTCTCTAGAATTGGAAAAATATCTTAAACTTCTATAATCTGTTCAGTGCTTATCCCTTCTTAAGCTTCATAGCATGGGTAATATTCTATGACTTATAAGCCCTATGACCTGAGGATCATCTGAATCTCACATAGCCACTATGACAAGAGTATCCTGTATATTTTTTCTAGCATGTAAGACGTGGGTAGCATCTATGACCAAATTAGAATGTATAACTTGCATAGCCTCTATGACTTTTGTATCTTATTCAGTCTTAGTAGCTTCTAGGTTCTGTGAGTAGGACATATTACCTATGTATCCTCCATGACTTGAGTAGCACCTTGGAACTCAGTATCCTGTAAGATCAGAATTCCTCTAACACCTGCATTCCTCCATGAGCAGCAGAACCTCTATGACAATGCTAACCATTATAATCAGTGTTGTCTCTATGACCTGAGTAGCCTTTAGGATATGATTTTCCTAGATAGCCTTAATATTCACTTGAGCTGTGTAGATTTTATTTAATGAGGAACATAGGATTTGCATAACCTGAATTTTATGTGCATAGTTGTGCCCTGCAAAACATCATTAATGTGCATAACTTCTATATCCTCATTGGCCTCTATGACCCAAGGAACATCTATGATCTGTGTAGTATATATGGCTGGAGTTGCCTAACAGACCTAAGTTGCCTGTATGTACTCAGTATCCATTAAGATCTTTGTATCCTCTCAAGATTGAGTTGACTCTGAATGAGATATTTTCTATTACCTGTAAAAAATTATAATTTGTGTATTATGTTTGACATGCACAACAACAAGTTCTGTGTATCATCTTTGGCTTGAGGATATACATATGCCTGCAAACTTTATTGCTCTACAGTCTCTATGATCTCTGCATAGCCTGTAAGACAAAAATAGCCTCTAGTTCCTCTGCAGACACTAAGACATGTGTGGAATTTATGGCTTGAGTGACCTAAATTACATTAGTAATATTTATTACCTAGCAGATACTATGATATGAATAGCCTCTAGGATCCTAATGTGCTATATGACCTGAATAACCCTACTTGAGTAGCCTCAGTAACCTGAGCAGTTTAAATGAAATTCTTATTGTACATGACCTGTACAATGACTGACCTGTGAAGGAAGCCTCTATGTGTAGAAAAACCTCTAAAAACTACAAAGTTTCCATGACTTAAATAGCCTCTGTGACCTGTATAGTAGCAAAAGCCAGAGTTGCATTGGTGACCTATGTAAATTATTTGACAAATATAGCATCTAAGTCTTGATTACCATACAACACCTAAAGAGTCTCAGTGACCTATGTGCATTTTCTAGAATGAGGAGAGAAAATGTCCTCATTGTCCTCTAATGAACTTCATATCTTCTAAGACAAGATTGGTTCTAAGACTCATGTAGCATTCATACTCTGACAAGACTAAAGGATGCACAAAGCTTACTGGGCTTTATTAGCCTAAATAAACTTAGTGAACACAATGAGCTGCATGTAAGCCTGGAGTTGCAACTATGGATAACAATGCCCCTATAGCCAACATAACTTAAATTACATGCACAACCTGTATTACATGTATATCCTGAATAGCATACATGGCCTGTGTAACCTCTATGGTCTCTGTAACCACTGTGATTTGCATATCATTAATGATTTGAATTTCCTTTTTGAACTTTATAGCCTCTAAAGCTGTGTAGGCTTTATCACCTGAGCTTCTTTTCTGACAAGGTTAACCTCTATGAACTGTATATCCGTTATTGCCATAGTAGCCCCTATGATCTATATATAATTCTAAGTGCTGTCTCTATCACCTGTGCAATCTGTGTCATAGAATCCTCTAAGGCCTGCATAGCCTCTGAGTCTTGATTCTGCTTTATGAACTTTTAAATCTCTATGAACTACATACCAATATGACCTATAAAATCTGTAACCTGAGTACAACTAAGTGTGTGTAGCATCTATCACATGTGTAAACTCTATTTCATGTGCACACTCCATAATCTGAATAGCCTTTAAATGTTCATACCTTCTACATTTTTGTAGAATGTATGTCTGATCTGTAATAATCTCTTTGGTTTATTTAACCTCTGTTATGGTTTAAATATTATGTGTTCCCAAAAATTGCGTATGAGAAAATTTAAGAGTGAAACAACTGGGTTATGGCAGCTTTAATATAATCATTACATTAATCCACTGGTAGGAATTAATAGATGTTAATTTTAGGCAAGCAGGTTGTGACTAGAGAATCTTGGTCATTTGGGGTTTAATTTTTAGGTATATATTTTTTCCCAGACAATATTAATTGACTAATTCTCTCTCTGTTTCTCTCTCTCTCTCTCTCTCTCTCTCTCTCTCTCTCTCTCTCTCTCTCCTCCCTCCCTCCCTCTCTCCTTCCTGGTATAATGTCCCAGCTGGATTTCTTTTCCTTTACCAAACCCTTCATTTTATAACTTAAAGATTTTATTCATGGGAGATAATGAATATTGACAACATTTTGCTGAACATACTTTCATGTACATCAGGTGATACAAATTGTCTATTTTGATTAGTGAATTCTAGATTCTTTCTTGTGATTCCTTTCTTTAAATATTATTTTGATTCATTGTATATAAATGGGGTACAACTTTTGTTTCTCTTGTGGTATACTCACACTTTGTGTAATTATACATGTACATAGGGTAATGATATTTGTCTCATTCTATTATTTTACATTCGACCACCTCCACCGACCCCTCATTATTCTCTATACAATCCATACTTCCTTTATTCTTCCCTCCTCCCCCATTATGTATCATCATCCACTTATCAGAGAAATCATTCAGCATTTGGATTTTTGAGATGGGTTTATTTCACTTAGCATGGTATTTTACAACTCCATCCATTTACCTGTAAATGCCATAATTTTACTTTCCTTTATGGCTTTTTAATGTCCTATTATATATATATACCACAGTTTCTTTATCCATTCATTTATTAAAGGGCATTTAAGTTTTTTCCTCAATCTAGCTATTGTGAATTGAACTGCTATAATGTTGGTGTGGTTCCATCACTGTATTATTCTGATTTTAAGTTATTTGGGTATAGGCCAAGGAGTGGGAAAACTGTGTCAGATGGTGATTCCATTTCAAGTTTTCTAAGGAGTTTCCATACTACTTCCCAGAGTGGCTGCCCCAATTTGCAACCTCACAAGCAATTTATGGGTGTATAATTTCCCCCACATCCTTGCCAAACCTAATACTGCTTGTATTCTTGATAATAGACATTGAGATTGGGGTGAGGTGAAATCTTACATTAGTTCTGTTTTGCATTTCTCTTATTATCAGAGATGTTCAACATTTTTTCAACCATATAATGATTTCTTGTAGATCTTCTTCATTGAAATGTCTGCTCATTTCCTTAGCCCATTTATTGATTGAGTTATTTGTATTCTATTATAAAATTTTTAGAGTTATTTATAAATTCTGGAGATTAGTACTCCATGTCAACTGTGTTTTGAAAAGATTTTCTCAAACACTGTAAGCTTTCTCTTCACATTTTCTATTTTCTTCTTTTCTTACAGAAAGTTTTTTGTTTGACTCAATCCCAACTGGCAGATTGGATAAAAAAGAAAGATCCAACAATATGTTGCCTGCAAGGGACTAATATCATAGAAAGAGATACCCATAGATTAAAGGTGAAAGGATGGGAAAAAACATACCATGACATGGACCCAGCAAAAAAGCTGGGGTATCCATCCTCATTTCAGATAATGTGGAATTCAAGCCAAAGTTAGTCAGAAGGGATAAAGAAGGACATTTCATACTGCTTAAGGGAACCATAAATCAGCAAGACATAACAATCATAAATATCTATGCCCCAAACAGTGGCTTACCAATGTATGCCAAACAAAACCTTCTGAATCTCAGAAACCAAATAGACCATAATACAATAATACTAGGTGATTTTAACACACCTCTTTCACCACTGGACAGATCTTCCAAACAAAAATTGAACAAAGAAATAATAGAACTCAATAATAAAATCAATAATTTAGACTTAACAGACATTTATAGAATATACCATCCAACGAAGAGTGAATACACTTTCTTCTCAGCAGCACATGGATCCTTCTCTAAAATAGACAATATATTATGCCACAAAGTTAATTTTAGCAAATACAAGAAGATAGAGACACTTCCTTGTATTCTATCAGATCATAATGGATTGAAATTAGAAATAAATGAAAGAGTAAAAAACAAAAACTACTCCAACACCTGGAGATTAAACAATATGCTATTATATGATGAATGAATAACAGAAGATATTAGGAAGGAAATTAAAAAATTCTTAGAGGTAAATGAGAACAAAGAAACATCATATCAAAATCTCTGGGACACTATGAAAGCAGTTTGTAGAGGAAAATTTATTTCATGGAGCGCATTCAATAAAAGAAGTAAAACTCAACAAATAAACGAACTAACACTACAGCTCAAAGCCCTAGAAAAAGAAGAACAGACCAACACCAAAAGTAGTAGAAGAAAGGAAATAGTTAACTCAGAGCTGAAATCAATGAAATTGAAACAAAAGAAACAATACAAAAAATTGACAAAATAAATAGTTGGTTCTTTGAAAAAATAAAAAAAATTGATAAACCTTTAGCCACACTAACAAAGAGAAGACAAGAGAAAACCCAAATCACCAAAATTTGGAATGAACAAGGAAATATCACAACAGACACGATTGAAATAAAAAACATAATTAGAAGCTATTTTGAAAATCTATACTTCAACAAAATAGAAAATTTCAAAGATATCAACAGGTTTCTAGAGACATATGAATTGCCTAAACTAAACGAGGAGGACATACACAATTTAAATAGACCAATTTCAAGTAATGAAATAGAAGAAGTCATCAAACCCTACCAACAAAGAAAAGTACAGGACCTGATGGGTTCTCAGCTGAGTTCTACAAAACCTTTAAAGAAGAGCTCATTCCAATACTTTTCAAAGTATTTCATGAAATAGAAGAGGAGGGAACCCTCCCAAACTCATTCTATGAAGCCAATATCACCCTGATACCTAAACTAGACAGAGACACATCGAGGAAAGAAAATTTCAGACCAATATCCTTAATGAACATCGACGCAAAAATTCTCAACAAAATTTTAGCAAATCGCATACAAAACATTATTAAAAAGATAGTGCACCATGATCAAGTGGGTTTCATCCCAGGGATGCAAGGTTGGTTCAACATCAGGAAATCAATAAATGTAATTCACCATATCAACAGACTTAAAGTTAAGAATCACATGATTATTTCAATAGATGCAGAAAAAGCATTTGATAAAATACAGCACCCCTTCATGCTCAAAACACTAGTAAAAATAGGGATAGTGGGAACGTTCCTTAACTTTGTAAAGACCATCTACACTAAGCCCATGGCTAATATCATTCTAAATGGTGAAAAACTGAAAGCATTCCCCCTAAAATCTGGAACAAGGCAGGGATGCCCTCTTTCACCACTCCTATTCAATATCATCCTTGAAATTCTAGCCAGAGCAATTAGACAAACCAAAGAAATTAAAAGGATACAAATTGGAAAAGAAGAACTCAAACTATCCCTATTTGCTGATAATATGATTATATTCTTAGAAGAACCAGGAAATTCCACCAGAGAATTCTTAGAACTCATAAGTGAATTTAGTAAAGTAGCGGGATATAAGATCAAGGCTCATAAATCTAATGCATTTTTATACATGGGTGATGAATCTTCAGAAAGAGAGGTTAGGAAAACTACCCCATTCACAATAGCCTCAAAAAAAAATAAAATATTGGGAATCAATCTCACAAAAGAGGTGAAAGACCTCTACAATGAGAACTACAGAACACTAAAAAAAGAAATTAAAGAGAACCTTAGAAGATGGAAAGAACTCCCATGTTCCTGGATAGGCAGAATTAATATTGTCAAAATGGCCATACTACCAAAAGTGCTGTACAGATTTAATGCAATTCCAATTAAAATCCCAATGATGTACCTTACAGATATAGAACAAGCAATCATGAAATTCATCTGGAAGAATAAAAACCCAGAATAGCTAAAGCAATCCTTCACAGGAAAAATGAAGCAGGGGGTATTGCAATACCAGAACTTCAACTCTCCTACAAAGCAATAGTAACAAAAACGGCATGGTATTGGTAGCAAAATAGATGGGTAGATCAATGGCACAGAATAGAGGACATGGACACAAACCCAAATAAATATAATTTTTTCATACTAGACAAAGGTACCAAAAGTATGCAATGGAGAAAAGATAACCTCTTCAACAAATGGTGCTGGGAGAATTGGAAATCTATATGCAACAGAATGAAACTAAACCCGTATCTCTCACTGTGCATGAAACTGAACTCAAAATGGATTAAGGACCTCAGAATCAGACCAGAGACCTTGCATCTTATAGAAGAAAAAATAGGTCCAGATCTTCAACATGTCGGCTTAGGACCAGACTGCCTCAACAGGACTCCCATAGCACAAGAAATAAGAGCAAGAATCAACAACTGGGATAGATTCAAAGTAAAAAGCTTTCTCTCAGCAAAGGAAACTATCAGCAATGCGAAGAAAGAGCCTACAGAGTGGGAGAAAATCTTTGCCAATCATACTTCAGATAGAGCACTAATCTCCAGAATCTATAAAGAACTCAAAAAACTCAACACCAAGACTACAAATAACCCAATCGGCAAATGGTCTAAGGAAATGAACAGACACTTCACAGAGGAAGACCTACAAGCAATCAACAAACATATGGGAAAATGTTCAACATCTTTAGTAATAAGAGAAATGCAAATCAAAACTACCCTAAGATTCCATCTCACCCCAATTAGAATGGTGGTTATCAAGAATACAAGCAACAACAGGTGTTGGCCAGGATGTGGGGAAAAGGTATACTCATACATTGCTGGTGGGGTTGCAAATTAGTGCAGCCACTCTGGAAAGCAGTATGGAGATTCCTTAGAAAACTTGGATTGGAACTACCATTTGACCCAGCTATCCCAGTCCTTGGCCTATACCCAAAGGACTTAAAATCAGCATACTACAGAGATACAGCCAAATCAATGTTCATTGCTGCTCAATACACCATAGCCAGATTGTGGAACCAACCTAGATGCCCTTCAGTTGATGAATGGATAAAAAACTGTAGCATATATATACAATGGAATATTATTCAGCCATAAAGAATGATAAAATTATGGCATTTGCAGGCAAATGGATGAAATTGGAGAATAGCATGCTAAGTGAGATAAGCCAATCTCAAAAAAACAAAGGAAGAATGATCTCGCTGATAAGTGGATGATGATACGTAATGGGGCGTGGGAGGGGTTAGTTTTAGGGTTAGAGTTAGGGTTAGATAGGGGGGGCAAGAATGGGGGAAGGAAGGACTGTATAGAGGGAAAAGAGGGATGGGAGGGGTGGGGGGAAGGGCAAAAATAACAGAATGAATCAACCAATATTACCCTATGTAAATTTATGATTAAACAAATGGTATGCTTTTGCTCTATGTACAAACAGAGAAATAACATGTATCCCATTTGTTTACAATTAAAAAATAAACTAAAAAAAAAAGAATCAAATAGACTACAAACTGTGATACCAGCTTACTTTAAACAACTTTAACTCCACTGGATAGATCTTCCAAACAAAAAACTAAGCAAAGAAACTATAGTATTAAATAATACAATCAATAATTTAGACTTAACCAATTATAAGCAATAAAATTGAACACACTATCAAAAGTCTACCAACTGAGAGAAACCATGTACCAGAGACCAATTTTCAGTTGAGTTCCACAAGGCCTTCAAAGAAGAATTAATGCCAATACTCCTCAAATTATACCATGAAATAGAAAAGAAGAGAACCCTTCCTAATTCATTCCATGAGACTAGTACCATGTTAATACAAAAACAGACTAAGACACATCAAGGAATAAAAAATTTAGATAAATATCCGTGATGAACCAGACCCAGAATGTCTTAATAGAATTCTGTCAAATCACAAAGACACATTAATAAGACGGTGCTGCTATAAAGATTGATGTGACTGTATTACTGTAGTATATTAATGTTAAGTCCTTTGTGTATAAACTGAGGAGTGGAAAAATGTGTCAAACGATGGGTCCATTCCAAGTTTCCTAAGAAATCTCCACACTCCTTTCCAGAGTGGCTGCACAAATTTGCAACTACACTAGCAATGTAAAAGTGTGCCTTTTTTCCCACATCCAGGCCAACATCTATTATTGCTTGTGTTTTTGATAATATACATTATAATTGGAATAAGATGTAATATTAGAGTTGTATTAATTTGCATTTCTATAATTACTAGAGATGTTGATTGTGGAACCAACATAGATAACCTTTGACAGATGAATGGATAAAGAAACTGGTATATATAAATAATTAAATATTATTCATCCATAAAGAAGAATAAAATAATGGCATTTGCAGATAAATGGATGAAATTGAGTAATATCATACTAAGTGAAATAAGCCAATTCCAAAAACAAAAGGCCAAAATATATTCCCTGATAAATGGAGGATGATATATAATGGGGGTACATGCCTGGGGGGGTTAAGAGAAGAATGGAGAAACTTTAGGTTATACAAGGAAAAGTGAGAGGGAGGAGGGTGTATGAAAAATTGTGGAATGAGACATATGTCATTACCTTATGTACATGTATGATTAAATGAATGGTATGAATCTACATTGTGAACAACCATAGGAACAAAAAGATGTACCCCATTTCTGTACAGTGAATTAAAATACAGTCTGTAAATATAAAATATAATTACAACAAAAAAGATGGTGCAACACAATTCAATGGGGTTAATCCCAGAGTTGCAAGACTATTTCAGTAAATGGATATCAATAAACATAATTTCATCACATCAATAGATGTGAAGAAGAGAATTATGTGGTCATCTCAATACATGGAGAGAATTCATTTGACAAAATACAGCATCCATTTCTGTTTATAACATTAGAAAATCTAGGGATAGTAGGAACATACCTCAATATAATGAAAGCCATCTATGCTAAGGCAAAGGATAGCATCATTCTAGATACACAAAAAATGAAGCCTTACCCATGTAAACTGGAAGAAGATATAAATGCTCTCTTTTAACACTTCTATTTGACATAGTCCTTAAAACTTGAGCCAGAGTTAATGGAAAGATAATCTTCTGATATCTGTATTGATGTCCCCCTGAATAAATTTGATGTTTTTTCTTTCACATCCTTTAAAATTTACCTTTATTTTGCATGGTATGTATTTTCATCATAATGTATCTTGTTGTGAGTCTGTTGTCCATATCTTCATCATGTTGGCTTAGGATCACACTTCCTTAACATGATTCCCAGAGCAAAAGAAATACAAGTGAGAATCAATAATTGGGATACATTCAAACTGAAAAGTATTTTTCCAGCAAAGGAAACTGTCAGCAATGTAAAAAGAGAGCCTACAAAGTTGGAGAAAGTATCTGCCACAAATACTTCAGATAGAGCACTTATCTCCAGAATATATAAAGAACTCAAAAACTTTACACCAAGAATGCATATAACCCTATTAACACATTTCCCAATGTGTTAAGGAAATGAGCAGACACTTCACATAAGAAGATTTACAAGCAATCAACAGATATATAAAATTGTTCAACATATCTAGTAATAAGAGAAATGCAAATCAAAAGTACCCTATGATTCCATCTCACCCCAATTAGAATGGCACTTATCAAGAATACAAGCAACAATAGGTGTTGATGAGGATGGGAGGAAAAAAGGTACATTCATACATTGCTGGTAGGGTTGCAAATTAGTGCAGCTCCCATTGAAAGCAGTGTGGAGATTCCTTAGAGAACTTGGAATGGAACCACCATTTGACCCAGCTATCTCACTCGTGGCCTATAACCAAATGTTGCACCTTTCTACCTTTTTAGTAAGTTTTTTTTCTAAGTTCTAAAAAAGGAAGAGCCAATAAAATAGAAAATCTTGAAAAACCAGCTGCATCAGACCTGTGAATATCAGGGTATGGCATAATCCCTGTGAATTTTTCTCTCTTCTCTATATAAGTACATTAAGGGAAAATTAAAGACTGTCATATGTACAAGTTTTTATTACATTTTAAATTCTTTCCTGTAAACTTCCTGGGCTTGCACATTCTGTGAATATCTGATCTGACTTTAAGCTGATTAAAAAGTAAACTTCATTACAATTAGAAATTTCTATGTGTTATTTACTAGAATATTAAGGATGTGTCAATTTTCCAAACCACTGTTTCTGAGCTCAGTGTGTTTTGTTTTGCCTTTAGTTTGTGTGTGCGTGTGTGTGTGTGTGTGTGTGTGTGTGTGTGTGTATGTGTGAATTTACTTTTGGTCTTGCACCAATTACTCTTGTTTTGTTTATCTGGAGTCTTTACTCCACTGGTTTTTGTTTCCATATGTCTTATTATTTAAGGGTTAGTTCTTAAATGCACTGGAAAAAAATGAGACCTCCTTTGAAATTATCTAAGTAGGGAGAATATACAATGTTCATGATAAAACAGGATTTTCCCACTTGGAGAATGAGTGGCTACCTGAACCTTTATTTCAGTGTTCACCATGACTGACAGATCCTACTCCTAACATTGCCAAATGTAGAGGCCCTTCACATGTCTGAGTCATAATGTAAAAATTCATGCCTAATTTAAAATTGTTAACTATGACATTCTTTTTTATAACTATCTGTATGTCTTTTTAAATTTTTTTTGAGAAAAAAACCCAATAAAAGCTATAAAAACTTTTTCTATCAGTTTTATGCATGAGTGTGCATACCTATATATTGTATGTTGCATTTATATGTGGTTGTGTCACTATATCATGTACATGATGCCAAAATTGACATATTAATAAAAAAGCACTTGAGAACTTATAACAAAATGGATCCAAATGACTTTCAGTTCACTTAATTAAATTTAGTTAGAAAACACTTTTCATGTCTTTAAGTTAACTAACACTCTCCTTTTGCCTGGTGGTAAAAATATAGTATTGGTTTCTATAAAATTATTAATATATGTTTATTGTTTCTAGGAATTTCTTAAAGAAGGAAAAGGTAAATTCAAATGTTAAGTAGTTGTATGCTATCTTAGTTTTCCTTGTTAGCATACATAAATTCATGAGTAACTTAGATTTAAGAAAAGTGGAATAAATATTTATAAATATATTCCTTAAAGATTCATCTGATTAATTTGCTAGTGCTGCAAATGAATTCAAGTATGCTTGGCTTCTTAAATTGTATAAGTCAACGTGTTTTGTGCTTTTCTAAATTGTTGGTATATTGAAAAACAATTGAAGATCGTTTGGTTTGTGTATTAGGGTCTTCAATAAAAACAAAAATGACTAAGAAATTTCTGATAACATATGTTGTTCTATATACAAAATATTTATCTCTCAAAGTATAATAAAGTACCTTACTTCAATGAAGAAAATGTAATTTGCCTAAATTCAGAAAGTTTACATAGCTTAATTCAGAATGTAAATTTTAAAAGAACAACATCAAAAAAGTGTGATAATAGAACATTATAGGTATGAAAATGTACTTTGTTGTAAAAAAGTGAAAGGTATGTTTTTTAAAGAGAAAGTATTTTGTATTGTAATATAACAATTTTGACAAAAGGCCCAGAAGAAAAAGAAAGACAAAACTAAGGCTGAAAATATTATGTAATTATTACTGAAAGCTGGAACCTTGTCACTAAGGCCAACACAATAATGAAGACATGGTTATGAGAGAAAATAAATTTTATTGCTCTGCAGTTGGCTATATAGTTCAGTGAGGCAGCACAGGTCATGGAATGTATTAAAATTATAGATGCTATGCAGGCTACATAGATTCTATTTATAGCAAATGTATATACATATATATTTGAGAGAGACAATATGACACAGCTTTTCTTGTCAAACAATATCTGACTATGTTTACAGTAAAATCAATTTCTATCAGAAGATTAATGCTGTGATTAGATTAACAATCTAATGAATGAATCATTTTACCTAAATCTACAGCATTTCTCACACATGAGGTTTTGGATGACACTCTGTATTCAATCATAAAAGCAGTGTATGTTCTCTCAATAGCACAGCATATATGGCCTACCAATTTTTTTTGTTGTTCTTATTTGTTATTGAACTCAGTGGCCCTCTAACAATGAGCTATATTCTCAGCAGAATGCTGTGTTTTATTTAGAGACAGGATCTCACTGAGTTGCTTAGCACCTATCCCTTGCTGAAGCTAGCTTTACACATTTGATTCTCCTGCATTAGTCACCCAAGCCACTGCACCTGTCTGGCCTCACTAACCTCTAAAAATGGAAAAGTATCTGTGACCTATGTGACTTCTAAGACCTCTAATGTCCTCAGTAACTTGACATGTCTCAATAGTTTTATGCATAGACTTTATGATCTGAGTAATCTAAAGAACATGAGTAATTTTATTAGATTACATCTACTATAGTGTAATATTTCATCTATAACCATTTTCACATTATTAAACATATGAGATTTTGGGAGACACCTAATATTTAAAGAAAATATTGCATTCCAGAACCCAAAACCTTATGCAAGTTTCACCATGAAAACTACATTAGTCTACTTGGTACTATTGCAGACCCCTATGAGGATCATGACTTCAACAAAGCCTCAGCATTAGTGAGGCACTGAGTAATTTGGTGGAACCCTGTCACTAAATGAAATACAAAATACAGATGGGAATTTGGCTCAGTGGTTGGTTGCCTTCAAGTTCAATCCTGGTAGCTTGCCAAAATATATGTACTCCATTTCTAACAGTCTTTATATTTTAAGTGTTCCATCACTGCCAAAAACTAGGTCTGAAGAGTTCTCTGAGACTCAGGGAAAATATTTAGAGTGAAATTCTCTAAAATCAAATTTTATATGTTTCCAATGTAAAACAGGACAGAATATACATTTCCATGTGAAGAAATAGGTGCATAGAAAGATGGGATAGGAACAAAGCAAGACCAAAATTCAGGCTAAGAAATAAATTCTGTTGCTTCTCATTCTGTATCTGAGTCCACAGGGATCTCAACTCTGATATACTTTTCCTGGTCTCCCAGTCATTCCTTTGAGATATCACTGAAAGTTTCTGTAACTTCCTCATTTCAGCATTCTCCATTCCTGCTAATCCACCACCACTAGGTTGCTGCCAAAGTCTGGGTCTTCTCTAGCATTGACCAAGTCTCCTGGGATCCCAGCTATAGGACTCTATGAGTGCCTGTGTGGCTAAGCACAGTGAAGTACTGGAAGCATAAAGGGACACTATAAGTCTACATAGGGTGAAATGAAATGACTCAGATTCATACTGCTAGAAAGAAAGATACATGAATAACAGAAAAAAATGGAAGAATGTATCCCTAACAAATCTACATACTATATCAATATAATCCAGTGAGAGTAGTAAAATGTCAGATAGGGAATTCAGAATTTACATAATTAAAATGATCTGAGAAGCAAAGGATGAGATAAGAGAGCAAAAAAAGGCAATGAATGATCACACAATAAAAAGTTAAAATAGCAAATAGGAAGCAGAAGAGATAGATTTTGAAGAATAAAAACAGAAATCATTGAAATGAAGAAAAAAATAAATCAAATTAAAAATTCAAAAGAAACCATAACCAACAGACTTGAAAATTGGAAGACAGAACTTTAGACAATAAAGACAAAATACTTAATCTTTAAAACAATGTTGACCAAACAGAAAAGATGGTAAGAAATCATGAAAAGAACATCCAAGAATTATGTGATATCATGAAAAGACCAAATTGAAGAATTATTGAGATTGAATAAGGCACAGAACTAAAAACCAAAAGAATGAGTAATCTAATAAATGAAATAATGTCCGAAAATTTTCCAAATTTGAAGAATGAAATGGAAAATCAAATACAAGATATTTCCAGGACACCAAATATACAAAACCACAATGGATCCACACCAAGTCATATTATAATCAAGATGCCTAACATTCAAAATAAAGATAGAATTTGAAATGTTGCAAAAGAAAAGCAACCCATTACATAAACCAATACTGATATCAGAAGATTTCCCTGCCCAGACCATAAAAACTAGAAGGGCTTGAAAAAATATATTTCAAGCTTGGAATAAAATGGATGTCAAGCAAGAATATTTTACCCAGCAAAACTTGCCTTCAGATCAGAGGATGAAAGGAAATCCTTCCATGATACATAAAAGCTAAAATAATTTACAAATAGAAAACCTGCACTAAAGAGCATTCTGAGCAAAATATTTCATGAGTGAAAAACAACAATGAAAGTCATCAAAATGGGGAACTACCATACAGGAAAAGTCAATAAAAGAAGAAACCAAGCCAAGTTAAAAACAAAAAATAAGGCAAAATGATCTAGAATACAAGACATAACTCAATAATAATCCTTAATATTAATGGCATAAACTCATCAAACAAAAGACACTGACAGATTGTATTATAAAGAAAGACCCAAAAATATGCTACCTTCAATAGACTCATCTCATACAAAAGGACACCCGCATACCAAAGATGAAAGGATGGTAAAGCACATACCATGAACATGGACTTAATAAAAATGCAGGGGTTTCATCCTCATATCAGATAAAGCAGATTTTAATACAAAGTTATTCACAAAGGATAAAGTAGGACATATCATACTGCTTAAGGGAAGCATAAATCAGCAAGACATAATAATCATAAATATTTATGCCCCAAACAATGGCACATTAATTTACATCAAAAAAATCCTCCTCAATTGCAGGAATCAAATAGACCAAAACAGATTAATACTAGGTGATTATAACACAATTCTTTCACCATTGGACAGAATATTCAAATAAAAATTCAACAAAGGAATCATAGAATTTGATAACACAATCAATAATTTAGACTTAAGAGACAAAGAATATTCCATCCATCAACTAGTGAGTACACTTTCTTTTCAGCATCACATGGACCCTACTCTAAAATAGATCATATATTATGCCAAAAAGCTACTCTTAGCAAATACAAAAAAAGAGAGATATTACCTTGTATTCTATCAGATAATGATGAATTTAAATTAGAAATCGGCTAGTGAGAGCCTGTCTGAACAGAGCAGGCTCCGAGTCCCAGAGCCGCTGCAGTGCAGTGTACTCCTGCAAAGAACCAGCGGAGTGCCTCGATCTGCAATCAGCCTCAGGGATAAGGGCAGGGCAGCCGGAGACCTCTTCAGGCGGCTCTGCCCACTCCGGCTGCGGGCTCTCTTCACGGGGCGATCCAAGATGGCGGCCTAGAGGGAGACTGCACTTCCAGTCGCTCCACAACCCAGGAGTTAAGAAGGGGAGGCATTGAGAGACTCGGACTGAAATAGAGCCACGGGTGAGTCTGCCCACTGGGTAAAGCTCGGCCCGGGTGGCAGGCCCAGATAGAGGTGGCTTATCGGAGCCGGGCAGGGCAGCTAGAGTCATCCACAGGCAGTCCTGCGCACTCCGGCAGTGGGCCCCGCCCACACAGCCAGCTTCTCCAGGTTCTCGGAACGGAACTGGCCCACTAGTGAGAGCCTGTCTGAACAGAGCAGGCTCCGAGTCCCAGAGCCGCTGCAGTGCAGTGTACTCCTGCAAAGAACCAGCGGAGTGCCTCGATCTGCAATCAGCCTCAGGGATAAGGGCAGGGCAGCCGGAGACATCTTCAGGCGGCTCTGCCCACTCCGGCTGCGGGCTCTCTCCACGGGGCGATCCAAGATGGCGGCCTAGAGGGAGACTGCACTTCCAGTCGCTCCACAACCCAGGAGTTAAGAAGGGGAGGCACTGAGAGACTCGGACTGAAGTGGAGCCACGGGTGAGTCTGCCCACTGGGTAAAGCTCAGCCCGGGTGGCAGGCCCAGATAGAGGTGGCTTAGCAGAGCCGGGCAGGGCAGCTTGAGTCTTCCCAAGGTAGTCTTCCACACTCCGGCAGTGGGCTCTTCCCACACGGCCAGCTGCACGGTGCAGGCCCACAGTGAGAGCATTTCCGCACAGAGCCAGTTCCAAAACGTGGAACCAGTAGGGGGCTAGGGGCAGTATTCTTCGAATGAGCTGCTTTATCAGATTCCTCCAAGACATCAGGCTACTGAAGGCTGGGAGGTGATACACTGGAAATCTACTGGGACACTATAAGCCAATAGTGGAAAACTGCAATATCTCAGGGTCCCACTGACAACTGACCATTATGAGAAAACAAGGGAAGAAAATGTCCCAAACAAACCTAGATACTACATCAATAAAACCCAATGACAGCACAGCAGAAGAAATGTCAGAAAGGGAGTTCAGAATGTACGTAATTAAAACGATCAGGGAAGCTAATGAGGAGATGAAAGAGCAAATGCAGGCATTGAAGGAGGAGATGAAAGAGCAAATGCAGGCATTAAATGATCGCACCAATCAACAGTTAAAAGACCAAATACGGGAAGCAAGAGATCATTTCAATAAAGAGTTAGAGATACTGAAAAAAAACCAAACTGAAATCCTTGAAATGAAGGAAACAATAAACCAAGTTAAAAACTCCATAGAAAGCATAACCAATAGGATAGAACACCTGGAAGACAGAACCTCAGACATTGAAGACAAAATATTTAACCTTGAAAACAAAGTTGAACAAACAGAGAAGATGGTAAGAAATCATGAACAGAATCTCCAAGAACTATGGGATATCATGAAAAGGCCAAATTTGAGAATTATTGGGATTGAGGAAGGTTTAGAGAAACAAACCAAAGGAATGAACAATCTATTCAATGAAATAATAACAGAAAATTTCCCAAATCTGAAGAACGAAATGGAAAACCAAGTACAAGAGGCTTATAGAACTCCAAACATACAAAATTACAACAGACCCACACCAAGGCACATTATTATGAAAATACCTAACATACAAAATAAAGACAGAATTTTAAAGGCCGCGAGAGAAAAGAATCAAATTACATTCAGAGGGAAACCAATAAGAATATCAGCAGATTTTTCAATCCAGACCCTAAAAGCTAGAAGGGCCTGGAACAACATATACCAAGCCCTGAAAGAAAATGGATGCCAACCAAGAATCTTATACCCAGCAAAACTTACCTTCAAATTTGACGATGAAATAAGATCCTTCCATGATAAACAAAAGCTAAAGGAATTTACAAAAAGAAAGCCAGCATTACAGAACATTCTCAGCAAAATATTCCATGAGGAAGAGATGAAAAACAACGATGCAAATCAGCAACAGGAGGCGCTAGCCTAAAGGAATAGCCAAATAAAGGAGAAACCAAATCATGTCAAAAACAAATATAAGTCAATTGACTGGGAATACAAATCATATCACAATAATAACCCTGAATGTTAATGGCCTGAATTCATCAATCAAAAGACACAGACTGGCAGATTGGATTAAAAAGAAAAATCCAACAATATGCTGCCTGCAAGAGACTCATCTCATAGAAAGAGACACCCATAGACTAAAGGTGAAAGGATGGGGAAAAACATACCATGCACACGGACACAGCAAAAAAGCTGGAGTATCCATCCTCATCTCAGATAATGTGGACTTCAAACCAAAACTAGTCAGAAGGGATAAAGAAGGACATTACATGCTGCTTAAGGGAAGCATAAATCAGCAAGACATAACAATCATAAATATCTATGCCCCGAACATTGGCTCATCCACGTACGTCAAACAAATCCTTCTCAATTCCAGAAATCAAATAGACCACAACACAATAATACTAGGCAATTTTAACACACCTCTCTCACCACTGGATAGATCGTCCAAACAAAAATTGAATAAAGAAACTATAGATCTCAACAACACAATCAGCAATTTAGACTTAACGGACATATATAGAATATACCATCCAACAAAGAATGAATACACTTTCTTCTCAGCAGCACATGGATCCTTCTCTAAAATAGACCATATTTTATGCCACAAAGCTACTGTTAGTAAATACAAGAAGATAGAGATACTACCTTGTACTCTATCAGATCATAATGGATTGAAACTAGAAATAAATGACAGAATAAAAAACAGAAACTTCTCCAATACCTGGAGACTAAATAATACACTATTATATGATGAATGGATAACAGAAGACATCAGGAGGGAAATAAAAAAATTCTTAGAAGTAAACGAGAACAAAGACACATCATATCAAAATCTCTGGGACACTATGAAAGCAGTACTTAGAGGAAGATTTATTTCATGGGGTGCATTCAACAAAAGAAGTATAAATCAACAAATAAACGAGTTAACACTACAGCTCAAAGCACTAGAAAAAGAAGAGCAGACCAATACCAAAAGTAGTAGAAGACAGGAAATAGTTAAAATCAGAGCCGAAATCAACGAAATCGAAACAAAAGAAACAATCGGAAAAATTAACAAAATAAATAGTTGGTTCTTTGAAAAAATAAATAAAATTGATAAACCCTTAGCCACACTAACAAAGAGAAAGAGGGAGAAAACTCAAATTACTAAAATTCGGAATGAACAAGGAAACATCACAACAGACACGAGTGAAATACAAAACATAATTAGAAGCTATTTCGAAAATCTATACTCCAACAAAACAGAAAACCTTGAAGACATCAACAAATTTCTAGAGACATATGAACTACCTAAACTGAACGAGGAGGACATACACAACTTAAATAAACCAATTTCAAGCAATGAAATAGAAGAGGTCATCAAAAGCCTACCAACAAAGAAAAGTCCAGGACCAGATGGGTTCTCAGCCGAGTTCTACAAAACCTTTAAAGAAGAGCTCATTCCAATACTCCTCAAACTATTCCATGAAATAGAAGAGGAGGGAACCCTACCAAACTCGTTCTATGAAGCCAATATCACCCTGATACCTAAACCAGACAGAGACACATCAAGGAAAGAAAATTTCAGACCAATATCCTTAATGAACATCGATGCAAAAATTCTCAACAAAATTTTAGCAAATCGCATACAAATATATATTAAAAAGATAGTGCACCACGATCAAGTGGGTTTTATCCCAGGGATGCAAGGTTGGTTCAACATTCGGAAATCAATAAATGTCATTCACCATATCAACAGACTTAAAGTTAAGAATCACATGATTATTTCAATAGATGCAGAAAAAGCATTTGATAAAATACAGCATCCCTTCATGCTCAAAACACTAGAAAAAATTGGGGTAATGGGAACATTCCTAAACATTATAAAGGCCATCTACGCTATCCCATGGCTAATATCATTCTAAATGGTGAAAAACTGAAAGCGTTCCCCCTAAAAACTGGAACAAGGCAGGGATGCCCTCTTTCACTGCTTCTATTCAACATCGTCCTTGAGACTCTAGCCAGAGCAATCAGACAAACCAAAGAAATTAAAGGGATACGAATAGGAAAAGAAGAACTCAAACTATCCCTGTTCGCTGATGACATGATTATATATTTAGAGGAACCTGGAAATTCCACCAGAAAACTTTTAGAACTCATAAGTGAATTCAGTAAAGTAGCAGGTTACAAGATCAATGCTCATAAATCCAATGCATTTTTATACATAAGTGATGAATCTTCAGAAAGAGAAATTAGGAAAACTACCCCATTCACAATAGCATCGAAAAAAATAAAATACTTGGGAATCAATCTCACAAAAGAGGTGAAAGACCTCTACAATGAGAACTACAGAACACTAAAGAAAGAAATTCAAGAAAACCTTAGAAGATGGAAAGATCTCCCATGTTCCTGGATAGGCAGAATTAATATCGTCAAAATGGCTATACTACCTAAAGTTCTATACAGATTCAATGCAATTCCAATTAAAATCCCAATGATGTACCTCGCAGAAATAGAGCAAGCAATTATGAAATTCATCTGGAAGAATAAAAAACCTAGAATAGATAAAGCAATCCTCAGTAGCAAGAGCGAAGCAGGGGGTATTGCAATACCAGATCTTCAACTCTACTACAAAGCAATAGTAACAAAAATGGCATGGTATTGGTACCAAAATAGACAGGTAGATCAATGGTACAGAATAGAGGACATGGACACAAACCCAAATAAATACAATTTTCTCATACTAGACAAAGGTTCCAACAATATGCAATGGAGAAAAGATAGCCTCTTCAACAAATGGTGCTGGGAAAACTGGAAAACTATATGCAATAGAATGAAACTAAACCCCTATCTCTCACCCTACACAAAACTCAACTCAAAATGGATCAAGGACCTCGGAATCAGACCAGAGACCCTGCATCTTATAGAAGAAAAAGTAGGTCCAAATCTTCAACTTGTTGGCTCAGGATCAGATTTCCTTAACAGGACTCCCATAGCACAAGAAATAAAAGCAAGAATCAACAACTGGGATAGATTCAAACTAAAAAGCTTTCTCTCAGCAAAGGAAACTATCAGCAATGTGAAGAGAGAGCCTACAGAGTGGGAGAATATCTTTGCCAACCATACCTCAGATAGAGCGCTAATTTCCAGAATCTATAAAGAACTCAAAAAACTCTACACGAAGAATACAAAGAATCCAATCAACAAATGGGCTAAGGAAATGAACAGACACTTCACAGAAGAAGATGTAGAAGTAATCACCAGATATATGAAAAAATGTTCAACATCCCTAGTAATAAGGGAAATGCAAATCAAAACTACCCTAAGATTTTATCTCACCCCAATTAGAATGGCGATTATCAAGAATACAAGCAACAATAGGTGTTGGCGAGGATGTGGTGAAAAAGGAACACTCATACATTGCTGGTGGGGTTGCAAATTAGTGCAACCACTCTGGAAAGCAGTGTGGAGATTCCTCAGAAAGCTTGGAATGGAAACACCATTTGACCCAGCTATCCCACTCCTTGGCCTATACCCAAAGGACTTAAAATCAGCATACTACAGAGATACAGCCACATCAATGTTCATTGCTGCTCAATTCACCATAGCCAGATTGTGGAACCAACCTAGATGCCCTTCAGTTGATGAATGGATAAAGAAACTGTGGCATATTTATACAATGGAATATTACTCCACAATGAAGAATGATAAAATTGTGGCATTTGTAGGCAAATGGTCGAAATTGGAGAATATCATGCTAAGTGAGATAAGCCAATCTCAAAAAACTAAAGGACGAATGATCTCGCTGATAAGCGGATGAGGACATATAATGGGGGGTGGGACGGGCTAGCATTAGGTTTAGGGTTAGGTTTAGAGTTAGGCTATGGAGAGCAGTAAGAATGAAGGAAAGAAGGACTGTGTAGAGGGAAAAGAGGGGTGGGAGGGGTGGGAGGGGTGGGGGGGAGGGGAAAAAATATAATAAACATCATTACCCTATGTAAACGTAAAAAAAATAAATAAATAAAAAAAAAATAAATAAAATAAAATCTTTCTTATACATCTAAAAAAAAAAAAAAAAAGAACCCATGTCTCTGAAAAATTAAAATTTAAAGGTGATGAAATATAAAAAATAGAATAAAATGAAGTCTTGCATGTGAACAATGTCAGATCCCCATAAACATGCTTAGGATTGGGGAATCTTCCACATACCATGTAATTTAGAACTCAGAGAGAAATGCTGTTTGAAACAACAAGCACTGAATGTGTAAAATGGAGAGAGAAAACTTGCTATTCAGCAAGAAAGAAGATACCTAAAAGAAACTGGAATTCATCCCAAAGAAGTTGATAAGATGCAGATGTGAAGAATTTGATCCCTACAAATACAGGGATAAAAGCAAATGAGTATGATGACAAAGTTTATGAGATGATTTGCAGCCATTTTAAGATGGAATTGGGTTGAATTCTGTCTCTAGGAGTCATTTGGGAAGCCAATCCCATTTGATGGGTTGGATCTTGCTTTTATCCAATGAACCAAAAACACTGCCTCTCTGTGGATGGGCATGGTCACTGTGGCTAGGAGCTTGCTCACTGTCCTGCCATTGGTGCCAATACATGTCTCTACACCTGGATGTACTTCTTTCTCTCCAACTGGTTTCATGCAGATATCCTTTTCACCTCCATCACCATGCATGAGGCCTTCCTGGACATCTAGACCCAGAGAAAATCCATCTACATCTCAGGGTACCCAACTCAGTTCTACTTCTTCCAGATCTTTGGGCATGTGGACATCTTTCTCCTGACCACAGGAGTTTGCAAACTATGTGGCTATCTGCTCATGAGGGAGTAATTGTTAACTTTTCTTTTTGTTTCTTTTCTTAGATATAACTAATGTACAGTAAAGTGCGGAGATTAATAAGTTTAGTTCAATACAAATTGATAAATGTACATACCTCTATTATCATCATCCAAATCAAGACATAGAATGTATCTATTATGCTAGGAAGATCCTCATGCCCTTTTCTTGTCTTTCCCCACCCTGAGACAACCACTGATGTGATGTCTATTACCACCAACCTATTCATAAACTTCATCTGAATAAAATAAGACAGAGTGTAAAAAAAAAAAAATAAAATAAAATAAATAAATTAGAAATCAATGATGAAATAAAAAAAACAGAAACTACTCCAACACCTGGAGATTAATTAACATGCTAATGAATGATGCAAGGATAGCAGAAGACATCAGGGAGGAGATAAAAAATTTCTTAGAGGTATACAAGAATAACAATACAACATATCAAAGTCTTTGGGATGCTCTGAAAGCAGTACTAAGAGGAAAATTCATAGCAGGTGTGAATTAATAAAAGAAGAGAAAGTGAACAAAAAATGACCTAACATTACAGACTAAAGCCCTATTAAAAAGAACAGATCAACATCCAATGTAATACAAGATAGGAAAAATTACAATTGGAGCTTAAAATTGGTGAAATTGATAAAAAGAAACAATTTAAGAAAATGAAAAAAAAATTGCTTCTTTGAATAATAAACAAAATTGCTAAACCCTTAGCCACACTAGTGAAGAGGAAAAGGAAAACTGAAATTACTAAAATTTGTGAGAAGTAAAATGTCCCAAAAGACACTATTGAAATACAAAGCATAATTAGAAGCTATTTTGAAAATCTATACTCCAAAAAAATAGAAATCTCAACATCAAAAGTTTTCTAGAAACATGATTCACACAAAGTGAATCTGGAGAGCATACACAATTTAAACAGACAAATTTTAAGCAATTAAGTAGAAAAAACCATCAAAAATCTACCAACCAAGAAAATTCAGGGACCAGATGAATTATCAACTGAGTTATACAAGATCTTTAAGGAAGAACTCATTCCAATACTTCTCAAAGCATTCAATGAAATAAAAAAGGAGGGAAACCTTCTAAACTCATTATGTGAATCTAGTTTTAGCCTGACACCAAAACCAGATGAAGACATATTGAGAAAAAAAAAACTTCAGACCAATTTTCCTAAGGTACAGAGATGCAAAAAGTCTTAACAGTATTTTAGCAAATTGCATAAAAAATATTAAAAATATAATGCACCATGTTAACATGGGTTTCATCTCAGGGATGAAAGGTAGGTTCAACATAAAAAAATCAATAAATGTAATTCACTAAATCTACAGGCTTAAAGATAAGAATCATATGATTATTTAAGTAGATTCAGAAAGTATAGCAATATTTCATACTCAAAACACTTGGAAAAATAGAGATAGTAGGTTCATACCCACAAAATTGTAAAAGTTATCTATGCTAACCCCATGGCCAACATCATTCTACATGGAGAAAAAATGAAAACAATCCCTGTAAAAACTGGAAAAAAGACAGGAATGCCCTCTTTTACCACTTTTATTCAACATCTTCCTTGAAAACCTAGGAGAGCAATTAGACAAACCAAAGAATTTAAAGGGATATGAATATGAAAGAACTCAAACTCTCACTTTTTGCCAATGACATGATTCTATATTTAGTGCATCAAAAAAATTCCACAAGAAAACTTCAAGAACTCATAAATAAATTCAGCAAAGTAGAAGAATATAAAATCAACTCTCATAGATCTAATGTATTTTTACTCATAAGTGATGACTCTGCTGGCAGAGAAATTAGAAAAACCACCCCATTCGAAAAGTCCTGAAAAAATAAAATAAAATACTTGGGAATCAATCCAAAAAGGAGATGAAAGACTTCTACAATGAGAATACAGAATACTAAGAAAGAAATTAAAGAAAATCTTAGAAAATGGAAAGATCTCACATATTATTTGGAAGACAAAATAAATATTGTGAAAATGACCATAATACCAAAAGTGCTATATAAATTTAATGCACTTCCAATTAAAATCCCATTGAATACCTCATGAAAACAGATAAATCAATCATGAAACATATTTTGATGAATAAGACACCCACAAAGGCCAAATAAATCCTTAGCAGGAAGCACAAAGCAGGTGGCATCATGATATCAGAAACTCATCTATACTACAGAGGAATAGAAACAAAAATGACATGGTATTGGCACCAAAATAGACAAGTAGACCAATGGTATAGAATAGAGAATACATAGACAAACCCACATGAAACAGTTATCTCATAGTAGACAAAGGGACCAAAAATATACAATGGAGGAAAGATAGTCTCTTACACAAATGGTGCTGGGAAAATTTGGAATCCATAGGCAACAAAATGAAATAAAACCTCTATCTCTCACCCTCCACAAAAATCAACTCAAAATGGATCAAGAGCCTAGGAATTAGACCAGAGATCCTGCACAAAATAGAAGTAAGGGTAGACCCAAATCTTCATCATGTCAGTTTAGGACCAGACTTTCTTAACAAGACTCCTGAAGCACGAGAATTAAAAGCAGGAATCAAAAAGTTGGAAAGATTCAAACTCAAAAACATTCTCTCAGGAAAAGAAAAATTCAAAAATGTGAAGACAGAGCCAACAGTGAGTGAGAAAATCTTTTCTACATGCACTTTAGTTTTAGTACTAATCTCCAGAATTTATAAAATATTCAAAAAATTTACACCAAAATTAGAAATAAACCAGTCAATAGGTTGATTAAGGAAATAAGCACACAGTCCACAGAAGAAGATCTACAAGCAATCAGCAGATGTATGAAAAAATGTCCAACATTTCTAGTAATAAGAGAAATGCAAATCAAAACATCTTACCCAATTAGAATGTCTATTATCAAGAATACACAGAATATTAGGTGTTGGCAAGGCTGTGAGAAAAAAGGTACACTCATAAATTAGTGGTGGGTTGGCAAATTTGTGCAGCCACTCTGAAAAGCAGTATGGAAATTCCTTATAAAGCTTGGAATGGAACCACCATTTGACCCAACTACTCCACTCCTAGGCCTATACTCAAAGGACTTAAAATTAGCATACTACAGTGATGTAGTCACATCAATGTATACAGCAGCTCAATTCACAGAGACTAGATTGTGGAACCAAATTGGATGTTCTTCAATAGATGAATGGATAAAGAAACTGTGATATATATATATATATATATACAATGGAATATTATTTATCCATAAAGAAAAATGAAATTATTGCATTTACAGGTAAACTGATGGAGTTGGAGAATTGCATGCTAAATGGAATAAGCACATCCCATAAATCCAAAGGCCAAATTATTTCTCTGATAAGTGGTTGATGATACATAATGGGGGAGAAGCAAAGAATGAAGTATGGATTGTATAGAGGATATTGAAGTGTGTGGAGGAGGCAGGGGGAAGGAAAGATATTAGAATGAGACAAACATCATTACCCTATGTACATGTATGATTACAAAGAGTGTGACTCTACCTCATGTAGAACCAGAGAAACAAAGTTTTATCCCACTGTGTACAATGAATCAAAATAAAAATTAAAGAAATAAATCAAAATAATAAGTCTACATTTCACTAATCCAAATATATAATTTTTAGAACTTTGTTTACCTGAAAATATGTACAGCAAAATATGGTCAATATTCATTTTCACCAATGCTTATAAACTTTAAAAGTTAAAAAATGAAATGTGTGGCAAAAGAAAGGAAATCCAGCTGGTGACATTACACCAGGAATAAGGGAAGCAGGCGGGGGAGAGAGAGAGAGAGAGAGAGAGAGAGAGAGAGAGAGAGAGAGAGAGAGAGAGAGAGAGAGAGAGAGAGAGAAATGAATCTTGCCTGGGACAAAATATATACCAAAAAGAGAGACCCCAAATGACCAAACTTCTCTATCCACATCCTACCTGCCTATAATTACCATCTATTAATTCCTATTAGGGGATTAATGTACTGAGTTTATTAATGTTGCCATAACCCAGTAATTTCACTCTGGCATTTTCTCTTACATGATCTTTTGGTGACCCCTAATATCTAAATCTTAACAGAGGGTAAACCAATCAAAGAGGTTACTCCAACCATACATTCTACAAAAATATAGAAGGTATGCAGGTTTAAAGGCTATTCAGGATATGGAGTGTTAACCCACAATAGAGCCTATACATGTGAAAGATGCTACACACACTTAGTTGTACTCAGACCAGAGACTTATAGGCAATATTGGCTATGCAAATCCTAGAGGTATAAAAGGTCATAGAGCATAATCAAGATGCAGAGACTATGCTGGCCTTAGAAGATACTATGGACATACAGATTACCCAGGTCATAGAGGCAACATTATAAAACCTATGAAAATTATATGGGCTACTCAGGCAATAAAGGATATGCAGTTCATAGAGGCTAAGCTTGTCAGAAAAGAAGCTCAAGTGATAAAGCCTACAGAACTTATAGAGAATACATAGTTCAAAGAGAAAATTTTAATCATGGGGCATCTGCAATCACAGCGGTTACGGAGACCATAGAGGTTACACAGATCATTTAATATACTCAGGATATACATGTAATACCTCTTTTGCATGCAACATAATTTATGCTGGCCATAGGGGCTTGGTTGGTGATAGATTCAAATCCAGTCTTACATGTGTCCACTAAGTTTATTTAGACTAATAAATCCCAATGAGCTATGTGAATCATTTAGGTTTGTCACAGTTTAAAGACTACTCGAGTCTTAGAACAAAACTGTCATAGAAGCTATGAAATTCATTAGGGTACAGTGAGATCATTTAGTCTCTTCATTCCAGAAAATGTACACAGGTCATCGAGATTGTTCAAGAATGATATGGTAATCAGTCCTTAGATGTTATAGGTGTCAAAGAGGCTACGTAGATCATCAGTACAACTCTGACTTTTGCTACTACAATGGTCAAAAAGTTTATTCAAATCTTTGAGACTTTGGAGTTTTTCTACACATAGAGGATACATACACATGCCATAGTGATTTTACATGTCATACACAATAAACAAGTCATGTTGCGGGGGCATCTGGAATTCCATCCAGTGCTTGACAAAGATCCTCTGGAGGATGTTTGAAAAGGCTCATCCTAAAGGGAATTGCCAGATGTTTTGCTCCAGAGCATGGTGTTTTTTCTGCTGTGTTATTCTGATAATATATTACTCATTTCAGTCTGAACGGATTGCTTAAGGGGATGAGGGGATTACAAAAAAAATTCCAGAAAATATTACCTACAATCTGAAAGACAATGGGTGTTTACCACTAACAAAGTTAAAAATAATTTGCAACCGTGCAATGAGTCCCTGAAAGCCTCTGGAGAAAATAGATATAGATCTGCCTTTGTCTCCAACCGGCTGGTTAAATTCTAACAATGGTGGTGGGGTAAAAGAATAAGGTTTCACAACATTCCTTCCTTCCTACAAAGAATAGGTCACCCCTATAATAAACATTGGTGCACAATGCCCTGTTCTGGAAAAAAAGAGCTACATAAGACAATGTAATTTATTCAGTAAAAAAACTTGGCCACGAGAACCACTGCGACCGCTGCCCTCCTGTAGCCCTTAACACAGCAATTTAGATATTAACCAGATGGATCTAGTAGAGATGGTCACATGAGATTAATTGTCTATCGCTTTAACCGTGAAAGTAATAAGAATAGTCTTAGGTCACATAGAGTTTAGATATTAAGGAAATAAATACTGTATTAGCTCATTGACGTAGTTAGATATTCTTAAAACAATTGTGATTAGGTAAGGATAATCTGTAAGTTTACTGTTTTCTCATAATCTTTCTGTTCCTTATTAAAAACAATTTCTGCCTATGCTTTGGAAACTTCTTTAATATTAACCACAAGACTGCCATTATAACCTGAAGAAAAAATGTATATAAATCCAGCCTTTCCCAGAATAAAGTGGGAGTGATTGCCCCAGAACTAGACTCTGTGTCTTTGATTCTCCATCCATTGCCGATGCTGTCTCCCCACTCCCCGTTTTCCTGTGTGGAACCCATGGACTCCTGCTAGGGCTGGACCACGGCATCATGTAAACTTGTCAGGATATTGAGACTACTCAAATAATTAGGGTTATTCAGGTCATATAGCACATTCAGGTCATAGAGACTACTCGGATCATAGTATCTGCTAGGTAATAAATGTTACTCAGGTCATTTCAGCTATTCAAGCCATAAATGCAATGCAGATCTTAGTATCTGCATAGGAACTAGAGGATATTCATGTCATGGAGGCCATGCTGAGGTCATAGAGACTATAGAGGAATAAAGTTTTCAGGTGTTTATATATACTCAGGCCATAGAATATACACAGGACTAGTTGCTGTGCATGTCAAGCACACTAATGAATTACAATTTTGTATAGGTAATAGAAGATATATAGTTCAGAGTCAACTCAGTCCTTAGGGGATACAAAGATCCCAATGGATACTGAACAATATAGGCAACTTAGGTCTTTTAGACAACTCCAGTCATACAAGCTATACAGGTAATAGATCCTGCCTGGGACAAAGATTCTAATCTGGTCATACATACTATGGTCACTGAGGCCATAGAAGTTTGTGTGTTACTGAAATTTTGCAGGGCACATCTATACATATAGCATTCAGGTTAAGCATAACCTATATGTTCTTCATTACATAAAATTTACACAGGTCATAGAGAATATTAAGTCTATCTTGGAAACTTGGATCTTAAATTCTACTTAGATGTTAGAGGCTGCACAGATTATAATGGTTAGGATTGTCATAGAGTTTCTGCTGCTCATGAAGGCAATGCAGGTCTTAGAGGAATTCTGATCTCAGAGGATACTGAGTTTCAAGGTGCTACTCAAGTCATGGAGAATTCACAGGTAATGTGTCCTACTCACAAGTCCTAGAAGCTACTAAGAGCTACTAAGTCTGAGCAAGATACAAAAGACATAGAGACTATGTAAGTCAAAGATTCTAATCTGGTCATAGATGCTACACAAGACTTACATGCTTGAAAAAATATACAGGATACTCATGTCATAGAGGTTATATAGGGCACAGATGATACTCAGGCCTTAGGGCTTATAAGTCATAGAATATTACCCATGCTATGACACTTATAAAGGTATAAGAACTGAACAGATCATAGAAGTTTAAGATGCTATCTCAGCTCTAGAGACCACTCAGACCTAGAAGATAAGTAGGTTACTGAAGTGATTCAGACACTAAGGACTATATAGCTCATAGAATCTGCACAGGTTTATATATATATATATATATATATATATATATATATATATATATATAATACCATTCAGAAAGTCTACTCTGATTATGGAGACTATGTTAAGTCACAGAGATTATGTTTTCAAAGATGATACTGAGTTTCAAGGTAATATTTAGGTCATGAAGTGTATGGAGTTATTACAGGTCTCTGCAGACACAGATGCTACATATGTCATAGGGGCTACTCAGGACTTAGAGACTTCATATGTATAAAAGCTGTACAAGTCATCAAGGCTAAATATTAGAGAGTGTACTCAGAATTTAAATGCTACCTAGGTCATAGAGGCTACTCATATTGCAGAGTATATGCAAATCATTTAAGCTACTAAGGTAATTAAGCTATTCTGACCAGAGTTGCTACACACATCAAAGAGACTTTGCAGTGAATGGATACTTTGATGGGCATAGAGGCCACAGAGATCATAGGGGTTCAAAAGTCATCTAGTTTATTCAAATCATAGAGGAAGCACTATGATTTGCCTATTTAGGCTACTTTAGCCTAAATATTTAGCCTAAATATTTACCCTAAATTTAGGCTATTTTAGCCAAAAAGATGAAAAAGGTCACAATGTGCATGCCATAGAGGATACTTAGTCCATATCAAAAAGATGGCATTAGGGTATCTCAGGAATTGGTAAGATCACACTTAACTCAGACCCAAGAGTACTACTGTAAAAATTCCTTTGAGAGGACACCATGGAGACCCTGCTTATGAGGAGACTATGGATATTTTTTCACCATGCTCAGTCATTCAAAACATTCATAACTTTGTACAGCTGCAGTCCCAGGATGATTTGCTACTGCCTGAGATTCTGCAGAACTTGACATCAATATTGTTGTTCTGATTCTGCATGAATGTAATTTGATGGAGTTAGAGGATCATGGAGGCTTCCATTGAGATCTCAGTGGGAAACCTGGGAGACCAGGCAAATGATACACTCTGCTGAATGCTTCTGGGAGGGTGATGTGTGTACATATGAAAAGAAACAGAAATTTAGGTGAGAACTACCAAGATTAAAAAATGCTCATAATATGAAACATCTCTTTAGGAAAGCTGCAAAAATTGAATAAGAACCATGGCAAGAGAGAGACCTTATGTGTTGCAAAAAGGAAGGCTATCCTGTAGAAGCTGCACAGTTCTTTGGAGAGAACACCACAATGTCATGTGTCCCAGATTCTGGATGTGGAATTATGGTCTTGTTTCTCAAGATGCATTTTAGTCTTTTTTGGGGTGGGAACCAGGGTTTGAACTCAGGGGCACTCAAACACTAAGCAACATTTCCAGTACTATTTTGCATTTCCTTTAGGGACAGGGTCTCTCTGAGATGCTTAGTGCCTCTCCATTCCTGAGGCTGCTTCTTAACCCACAATCCTCCTTCCTTAGTCCCCCAAGCCTCTGGGATTAAAGGCATGCACCACTGTGCCCAGGTCTTAGTCTTGTTTTGGTCCTGTCCTTTCGTTAGTTTTGTTTTGGTCTCATGTTTCTTTATATATTGCTGTATCTCCCTTGTTGAATATAAATGTTTTCTCTGTGTCATTATATACTGGATATATGTAAATGGATTTGGTTTTTACTGCAGGGCATGCTGAGGTTACATCTTGAGACTCAGTAAACTTTGAATTTGGAATGCTGGAACTTGTAAGAATACGCAGACTCCAGGAAATTGACTGGAAATACTTTGCATTGTGAGAAGGGTATACGCTTGTTGGGGGTCAAAAATAAAATCATTTACTCTTGAAGACCATAAGACTATGCAGGTCTTTGACACTCATATAGGCTATGAATGTCATACAGACTATCAAATAAATAGATGCTAAACAGGCCAATGAGGATACTCAATGTAGATTCTGTTTAATTTTTTGTATTTATTTATTTCAGTTATACATGACGGTAGAATGTATTTTGACATATCATGCATATGTAGTTTATAACTTCCTATTTTTTGTAGTTGTATATGATATGGAGTTAGACTGACCATGTATTCATATATGAACAAAATTAAATTATTTCTGATTTATTCTACTGTGTTCCCCAATTCCATCCCTTTTCCCAGCCCTTCACTACCTCCTGTCCAATCTGTGGAAATTTCATTCCTCCCTTTCTCCCTAATTTTATTCTCCTTTATGAGTGAGTAATTGTCATTGTGTGTGTGTGTGTGTGTGTGTGTGTGTGTGTGTATCACATTTTCTTTATTCATTTATCTGCTGAAGGCCACCTATGTTGGTTCCATAGTTTTGTAAACCTTGATGTGGCCAGGTCACTATTGTATGCTGATTTAAGTCCTTAAGTCCTTTGGGTATATGCTTAGGAGTGGAATATCTTGGACAAACATAGGTTCCATTCTGTTTCCTGGGGAATAAACATACTAAAGTGTGCTTCCACAGGTTTGGAATATCAGCAGCATTTATTGGTGTACCTTTTTCCAACATCTTTGACAATATTTACTGTTATGTGTATCCTTTATAGTTGCCATTCTGACTGAAGTGACTTGGAATCTCAGTGTATTATTAATTTTCAATTCTCTAACTGCTAGACACTTTGAAGAGATTTTATTATATTTTTTACATTCATATTTTTGTAAAGTACATTTTCAGTTCCTTTGCCATTTATTTATTGGATTATTAGTTTTTTTGTTAAGATTTTTCAGTTCATTTTATATTCTGAGGTTAATGCTGTATCTGTGAAGAAGGTAATGGTTTTCACCTACTCTCTAGGTTCTCTGTACATTTTTTTATTGTTGAAAAGAAGCTAATTATTTTGATAGCATCACATTTATTGATATCTGATGTTAGTTCTCAAATTTTAAGCATTTTGCTGAGTAATACAGTTCCTAAGCTATATGATAAAGATTTGGGCCTGCTTTTTATTCTAGTAGGACAAGGGTCTGTATTTTAATGCCTACATCCTTGATCCATTTTGAGATGGGTTTTTTTCAGGGTGAGATATAGGGATCACATTTTATTTTATTATATAAGGATTTCCAATTCTTTCAGCAGAATTGATCGAAGAGGCTATTTTTCTCCAATATATGTTTATGATATCTTTGTCTTTTATGAGATAAATATGTTCCCACGAATTTGTCTCTCTATCTTCTATTAAGAATCATTCATGGCCTTTCAAGGCTAGCCTCTCAGACCAGACTTCCCAGTGAGAGGCTTTCTACATAGAACCAGCCACAAGTCCCCGACCAACGGAGAGCTTCGATCCACAAGCAGCCTCTGGGATCATGGCAGGGCATCCAGAGTCCTCTTCAGGGGGCTCTGCCCACTCCGCTGCAGGCTCTTTCCATGGGGCAATCCAAGATGGCGGCCTAGAGGGTGACTACATCCCCAGTTGCTCCAGAACCCAGGAGTTAAGAAGGGGAGGCATTGAGAGACTCAGACTGAAATAGAGCCACGGGTGAGTCTGCCCACTGGGTAAAGCTCAGCCCGGGTGGAAGGCACAGATAGGGGTGGCTTATCAGAGCAGGGCAGGGCACCTAGAGTCTTCCCAAGGTAGCCTTCCACACTCCAGCAGTGGGCTCCTCCCACACAGCCAGCTGCAGAGTGCAGGCCCTCAGTGAGAGCCTTTCCGCACAGAGCCAGCTCCAAACCCTGGAACCAGTAGGGGGCTAGGGGCAGCTCTCTTCGGATGCACTGCATTATCAAATTCCTCCAAGATAAAAGGTTACTGAAGGCTGGGAGGTGATACACTGGAAATCTACTGGGACACTATAAGCCAAAAGCAGAAATCTGCAATATCTCAGGGTCCCACTGACAGCTGACCAATATGAGAAAACAAGGGAAGAAAATATCCCAAACAAACCTAGATACTACATCAATAAAACCCAATGACAGAACAGCAGAAGAAATGTCAGAAAGGGAGTTCAGAATGTACATAATTAAAATGATAAGGGAAGCAAATGAGGAGATGAAAGAGCAAATGCAGGCATTAAATGATTGCACCAATAAACAGTTAAAAGACCAAATACAGGAAGCAAGAGATCATTTCAATAAAGAGTTAGAGATACTGAAAAAAAAGCAAACTGGAATACTTGAAAAGAAGGAAACAATAAACCAAGTTAAAAACTCCATAGAAAGCATAACCAACAGGATAGATCACCTGGAAGACAGAACCTCAGACATTGAAGACAAATTATTTAATCTTGAAAACAAAGTTGGCCAAACAGAAAAGATGGTAAGAAATCATGAACAGAATCTCCAAGAATTATGGGATATCATGAAAAGGCCAAATTTAAGAATTATTGGGATTGAGGAAGGCTTAGAGAAACAAACCAAAGGAATGAAAAATCTATTCAATGAAATAATATCAGAAAATTTCCCAAATCTGAAGAATGAAATGGAAAACCAAGTACAAGAGGCTTATAGAACTCCAAACACACAAAATTACAACAGACCCACAGCAAGGCACATTATTATGAAGATACCTAACATACAAAATAAAGACAGAATTTTAAAGGCCACGAGAGAAAAGAATCAAATTACATTCAGAGGGAAACCAATAAGAATATCAGCAGATTTTTCAATCCAGACCCTAAAAGCTAGAAGGGCCTGGAACAACATATACCAAGCCCTGAAAGAAAACGGATGCCAACCAAGAATCTTATACCCAGCAAAACTTACCTTCAAATTTGACGATGAAATAAGATCCTTCCATGATAAACAAAAGCTAAAGGAATTTAAAAAAAGAAAGCCAGCATTACAGAACATTCTCAGCAAAATATTCCATGAGGAAGAGATGAAAAACAACGATGCAAATCAGCAACAGGAGGCGCTAGCCTAAAGGAATAGCCAAATAAAGGAGAAACCAAATCATGTCAAAAACAAATATGAGTCAATTGACTGGGAATACAAATCATATCACAATAATAACCCTGAATGTTAATGGCCTGAATTCATCAATCAAAAGACACAGACTGGCAGATTGGATTAAAAAGAAAGATCCAACAATATGTTGCCTGCAAGAGACTCACCTCATAGAAAGAGATACCCATAGACTAAAGGTGAAAGGATGGGGAAAAACATACCATGCACACGGAAAGATCTCCCATGTTCCTGGATAGGCAGAATTAATATTGTCAAAATGGCTATACTACCTAAAGTGCTATACAGATTCAATGCAATTCAAATTAAAATCCCAATGATGTACCTTGCAGAAATAGAGCAAGCAATTATGAAATTCATCTGGAAGAATAAAAAACCTAGAATAGATAAAGCAATCCTCAGTAGCAAGAGCGAAGCAGGGGGTATTGCAATACCAGATCTTCAACTCTACTACAAAGCAATAGTAACAAAAACGGCATGATATTGGTACCAAAATAGACAGGTAGATCAATGGTACAGAATAGAGGACATGGACACAAACCCAAATAAATACAATTTTCTCATACTAGACAAAGGGGCCAAAAATATGCAATGGAGGAAAGATAGCCTCTTCAACAAATGGTGCTGGGAAAACTGGAAAACCATATGCAATAGAATGAAATTAAACCCCTATCTCTCACCCTACACAAAACTCAACTCAAAATGGATCAAGGACCTCAGAATCAGACCAGAGACCCTGCATCATATAGAAGAAAAAGTAGGTCCAAATCTTCAACTTGTTGCCTTAGGATCAGACTTCCTTAACAGGACTCCCATAGCACAAGAAATAAAAGCAAGAATCAACAACTGGGATAGAGTCAAACTAAAAAGCTTTCTCTCAGCAAAGGAAACTATCAGCAATGTGAAGAGAGAGCCTACAGAGTGGGAGAATATCTTTGCCAACCATACCTCAGATAGAGTGCTAATTTCCAGAATCTATAAAGAACTCAAAAAACTCTACACGAAGAATACAAATAATCCAATCAACAAATGGGCTAAGGAAATGAACAGACACTTCACAGAAGAAGATGTACAAGTATTCAACAGATATATGAAAAAATGTTCAACATCCCTAGTAATAAGGGAAATGCAAATCAAAACTACCCTAAGATTTCATCTCACCCCAATTAGAATGGCGATTATCAAGAATACAAGCAACAATAGGTGTTGGCGAGGATGTGGTGAAAAAGGAACACTCATACATTGCTGGTGGGGTTGCAAATTAGTGCAGCCACTCTGGAAAGCAGTGTGGAGATTCCTCAGAAAGCTTGGAATGGAAACACCATTTGACCCAGCTATCCCACTCCTTGGCCTATACCCAAAGGACTTAAAATCAGCATACTACAGAGATACAGCCACATCAATGTTCATTGCTGCTCAATTCACCAAAGCCAGATTGTGGAACCAACCTAGATGCCCTTCAGTTGATGAATGGATAAAGAAACTGTGGCATATTTATACAATGGAATATTACTCCGCAAAGAAGAATGATAAAATTATGGCATTTGTAGGCAAATGGACGAAACTGGAGAATATCATGCTAAGTGATATAAGCCAATCTCAAAAAACTAAAGGACGAATGATCTCCCTGATAAGCGGATGAGAACATATAATGGAGTGTGGGAGGGGTTAGCATTAGGTTTAGGGTTAGGTTTAGGGTTAGGGATAAGGAGAGCGGTAAGATTGAAGGAAAGAAGGACTGTATAGAGGGAAAAGAGGGGTGGGGGGAAGGGAAAAAATAAACATCATTGCCCTATGTAAATGTAAAAAAAAAAAAACTGATATTTTTTTTAATTTGAAAAAAAGAAAAAAGAAATGGGTACAAAAATCTTACTGCCATCCTGGGACTCCATGAGAGGCCAAAAAATGAAATTAGAATTGAGAGATGAAATGAGACTGGATCATAGATAACAGCTGTGTCTGCAATCAGAACTACCCACAAGGTTATTACTTGTAGAATATACCCCTACAAACATGCACACCTAGGCCTATGTTAGTTTGAGTTAGTTTTAGTTTTCTGTCACTTGCAAAAAAGAGTGATGATTGAACTATTTTTTTCTCAATCCCCTTTATTTTGCAGCAGTGAAGTGACAAGAGAATGGTAACAAGGAGCAACAGAAGATTAAATATCTCCAAAAATCAAACCTAATAAATAAATGAGCAAGTGAACTAAACAGAAACTTCTTAAAAGAAGAAATACAAATGGCCAAAAAACATGAAAAAATTGTTCAAATAACCAATTAGGGAAATGCAAACCAAACGTACACTGAGATTTCATCTCTCACCAGTCAGAACTGCAGTCATGAAGGATAAAAATAATAAATGTTTCAAAGGGCATGGAGAAAAAGGAGTATTTTTATACTGCTGGGGAAACTGTAAATTAATACAGCCACTAGGAGATGATATAGAGGCTCCTCAAGAGATGAGGCATAAAAGCACTGTATGACCCTGTTATACAACTGTGCACTCTTTATCCTGAGGAAATGAAGTCATCATACTACAGTGATATATACACACCGATCGCCCATGTTTATAGCAGTACAGTTCAAAATTGTCAACAGTAAAACCACTCTAGGTGCACATCAATGGATGAATGGATGAAGAAAATCATCCATATATACATAATGTAGATTTATCCAGCCATAAAGAAAATGTTATTTACACACACACACACACCAAATAGAGTTTTATTCATCCAAAAACAAAACTGAAATCATGTCTTTGAGGAAAATGAATGGGACAAGAGAACATCATTTAAGTGGAATAAGTCAGACTCAGAAGGTCAAGGGCCATATGTCATATACGTAAGCTAGAGAGGAAAAGGAAAACAAAGCAGGGGAAGATCTTCTAAAAATCAAAGGAAAATCAGTAGAGAAATTGGACCAAGGTGTGGAAAGTAAGGAGGAAGGGGTGAAGTGTTGTAGAATGATTTCCACCAAATTATATTGTCACATTGTGTTCATGTACAATATGTAACAACAAATTCCAGGATTATAAACAACTGAGTGCAATCTTGAAAATCAGGATCATGTCCTTGTTACACCTGTTTTGAAGACTAAACACCCAAAAACACTGAGGCAAGAAAACAAGTTTTATTTAAAGAATAGAACAGAGAGAGAGAGGGGGGCAGGGAGAAAGATTCCTTTGGTGAGAAGTGTGTCCAGAACTGATGCCTGAGGGTGCAGTGTTGTCTTTTTCTATTGTAGATTTTAAGTTTCCCTTCTTTTCATGTCCCCTCTTCCTCTTATCTTACCTATGTGACCAAAGGCTACCAAAAGGGCAGGAACAGAGTTATCCAGGGGATGATTGCTTGGATTGGAAAATGTAAAGTTTCCCCTCCCCTGGGGGAACTTAGCAACCACATGATGGGGAATGTTACCTACCCATTTCCTGTGCTTTGACAATTAACTATCAATTTTTTCCCCTGGACTCGAAACTATAGTACATCAATTAAAAATAAGAAAAAAATTTTAAGTCCATAAAAGCCTGCAAATGACATGACAATGGCCACTTGTTGGAGCACAGCTTTAGACAGTCCCAGAGAATTAAGTATGCCTTCATGGGTCCCTCCATATGCAAAGATTACAAGTTACACTTTACTATTGTGCTGTTACAAAGATGAATATTATTCAAGAAAGATCGCATTAATTTATTTTTCTTAAGATTTCAAAATAAAACATTTCCGTGGGATGCAGGTACTGTGATTTTTGTGTTCAATGGATATATGGACCCTGAAAGTACTTGCTTTTTTCTGTATTATAGATATTTTTGTCAGTGGGCATTTATTTGTAGCAAACAATTTCCTTCTTGTTTCAGGTATATCAATTTTCACTGGATCTACAATGCATTTTGAGAACCACATCAACTGAGGCACAATTCTTTAGTAAATAGAGTAGGTATAGCTATCTATGTTGTGGATTTCTTTTGATGAGCTGTCAGAGCAATGATCACTTCTGATTGACTGAATGTAGTTGAGGTTTGATTGTGCAGAGCAGGATAGGAAGGAGGATTTCAGAGCACCTCTCACAATTTATTGGCCAAATGCAGTTTTCTTATTGGACCAATAACCCTTTATGCAGGAGATTGCAGGCTGGTAATGATCATCCTGTAAAATCATGCTGGTTCTACAGTGCAGAGGTTTTCATTTGTGTAGGTAAATCTCTAGCATGAAAAGCCTCACATGCAAATCTTTGTTTAAAGGAAATGGAAATTTATGTCCATCTTGTGTAGATGTCGAAAACCTTGCCCCAATGATCCTGGATAATGAGCATCCTACCATAATTGATCAGTTTCATGTTGCAGTGGAGAACAAGGGTAACTGATGCTCAGGAATGGGTCAACTTTATCTCCCAGTAGGCCTATCTGTTAAAGTGTAAGAAGAAGACTATTCTGGTGATATCCTCTATTTTTATACTTTCTCCCTTTGCTTTTCCTGAAAGAGATATAGACTGAAGTTTCAGAAATCATGACAGTTTATCTGGAGCAAGATCAATATAGAACAGAATTTTTTAAATTAGTATATTAGGGTTTATGACTTCTGGAAAACTGAGGCAGTATTAAGTCCCCCCTTCAAACTCTGATTCGTGTGATCAAGTCAGAAATATTTCAGACATTTCACTCTGATTAAGACTTGAGTTTACTGAAGGGATAAAAATATGAAAAATACACTCTCAAGGGAGAGAGTGGGTCCTCTAAAAAATGAGAGACTGCTTCTTCTGCAATCTAGTTTTATTGGAGTGTCTCAGAGAATATTCCAGGGAGTTCCACCAAAAGCCAAATCTTGAATTATATTGACAAATGAATGATTTCATACTGTCATGTCCCCAATTCCATAACAAATATAGGTCATTTTGGTCCATGCTGACTTGCTTTCATTGAATTTTTGACCATAAATTCTTACAGATTTTACAATTAGAAGTAATTATCCTTATCTCCCTGAGTTTTGGGACCTGGTTTGTGGAAAGGATCATAAAATTCTCCCTCTTCCAGGTAATTTGGGTACACTTTATATACATTATTTTATGCCTGTATTACCACTTCCAAAACAGGTAGTTTGCAGAGGAATGTGACATGTCCTGTCCATTTAGGCCAGGCAGATGCAGGTAAATTACTAATTGAAAAAGAATACATTGGATCAGCACATTTACCCCACCTTATGGAATTATTCTGTTAACCTCACATTCTCACAACTCACATCTCTCTGTCACCTATCATTGAAGAAAAAAGAACAGCCTATGTCACACTATGTTTGAGAATGGGTATCTAAGAGTGGATTCCAGACCAACATGAGTTTTACCAGAGAACATAAGAGCAATACAGATTCTCAGATCAAACTCCAGATGTACAATATCAGACACAAAAATCCTAATTTTCACAATTGCTCCAGGTGACACTTGGGGCTGACTACCTGTTTTGGCATTTCTTCCAAGAACAGGATCTTCATCACCACCTAAAAAGAGCCTTTTTATGATGGACTCACTGACTGACACAGCAGGAAGACTGACTTCCAGTGATGGACAGTTTCAGTCCAGGAAGACAAATCCCGAGACCAAAGAAGCTGCACATGCAGTTTGCTATTGCCAAAGAATCCAGAGAATCCTATTTTACTGTCACCTTTAAGGTTTCCTACTCTATCCAAGTCTAATAGTCAAAACCCTGATAACATTTTGACCCTTACTTTTCTTCTGGAGGTGGAAGTAGTAGCTTATCTGTTGTTTAAGAAACTCCATAAGCCATGTCACTTCTCTGTGACCATGACTGAGAGGACTACATGTTTTCTTTCATGGAATATCCCATTTCCTGGTGTGTAGATTCCTGCAGTTGCCCCTCAGTACCACTAGATGGAGAGAGAGCACTTTCCTGCCAGCACTGAGTGGCACTCCACAGTCAGTCTGCAAGCTTCTGAGTCCCATCAAAGTCCCTAAGGTGTCAGTTGCAGAGGACAATTTTCCTGCAGTATTCAGAAAGTGATAAGCAGCCAGGGTCATTAAAAAGAGGGAGTAATAATAATTTTACTGTATCAGAAAAATCCTTCACAATTTTACAAGTCCTAGCTTGCATGCATGGCAGACTGACATTTTCTCATAGTCCTGAGTTCTGGGGGTGGTAGAGCTCTAGTCTCAGTCCCTAATAATACCAGTCAGGAGGAGGAGAGGTCATAAGGTCACAACAGGTTATTTTTTTCTCATGGTAAGTCTAACTTGATTTTAATGACTCTCAGAAAAGTAAATGACCTGCCTTTTGTGATGTTTTAAAGTGTTCATTGGAGGGTAACTGAGGAGGTGGGAAGAGAACTAGCATTTGAATCATGGGCCCAAGTCTCACTTTTCCTCTGTCAATTGTGCACTTCATCTGCTTCTTTGTCTCTTCTGTGACCTAAGCTTGCAGCCATAACAGTAGAGAGTGTTTGGAACAAGAAAAGTTTATTCACACTTCTCACTTGGAAGGTGCAGTAGCCTCCCTTCACTCTCACCTCTGGCAGCCCTTCCTCTTCCTAATAACTAAAATGCAGAGGACCTAACAGAAAACAGAGAACAGCTGCCCCCCATGACACAGGCTTGGTGGTTCATGCTATGGATGCAAATGCCTTAGCTCTTTTGAGAAGCTTTGCAAGTTTGACATTGTTTTAAGTGTATTTTGAGTTCTTTTAGTGGGATATGGTAAGACTTGCAGAAACAGATTTTGCTCTCACAGTCTGCTACAGTTTCCTCAAACAAATATTTCAGGCTATGTGCAGAGCATCAAGGTTGGTGAGGAGGCAGAGGGTGTAGAATGTGAGGGAAAACATGAGAAAGAGACTTCATTTTTTTTGTGCTGGAAAAAAGATGATGCAGCATAAAAGTTTTAGGATTACTATGTTTCAAAGACTTCTGAAGGACAAGGGCCATCTCTGGGTCTCTGGTATATGTACCTGGTGAAATTGGTGGTGTAGAAACAAGATTAATTAGCTTCAGTGAGGTGAACATGCTGGGGAGATAAATGACTCTCTAGGAATTAGCTATCTCCAGGAAGTTAAACCCTGGGTATAGTGGTATATGCCTGTAATCCAAGTGACTTAGGGACTGAGGCAGAAATATAACAAATTTCAGGCCAGCCTAAATTACTTAGTGAGACCCTGCATTAAAAATTTTAAGAAGGTGCTAGGGATCTAGTTAAGTTTTGGATCAGTTTTAGAATGCTTCTGGGTTCAATCCAAGTTCTTGAACACACACACACACACACACACACACACACACACAAATACTAACACTTGTGCAATAAACAGCTATGGAAATAATATCCTTCAGGGTTAGGAAAGACATGATATCAAAGAAAGAGAGTGCCAACAGCAAATGGCAGAGATAAAAAAGCACTTTCAATCTCCAGCATGGAAGAAATTGAAACTCTGCAGGTGCCTCTAGCAAGTCTGCTTCCTGATCCCTCCAAATCAGGATCTGTGTTTATGGTTCTACAGATCACTTGCTTCGCAGACAACAAACAGACTCTTCGGGTAATGGCATAGAAGCAGGACTCTTTGTTTTGATGGGTTTCAAATTGAAATAAAGCTTTCCAGTTGCTTGTTAAGCAGAGCATAGAATGCAAATTACCTGCAACAGACTGTCCTTTGAACCTCAATCTGTTTCCCACAGATGCTGACCTGGAGCAAACTCAGGATCCTTAGGAGAAGGACAGACTTACCAGAGAAGAGGGTGGTGGGCAGATATTGCAAGATATTTTTTCTCACTGCATCTTATATTTTCTGATGGCAACTTACTTGGAAGGGAAAAATGAAGCACTGCATGTACCACTCTGGAATAAAAAGGATAAAAAATCAACAGGTTTTTCTTGTAGCTGTCATGAGACCTTCTCATATCATCCACTCCAGCATGAGGCAGTGGATTCAAGTGGCCTTGCATGTTATTGTGTGTTTGTGTTTACATGAACATGCTGGTCAGGTGCTCTTTGACTCACTGTGCATGTTTGGGATAAAGGAGTAGGAAACACTATTTCTCACTTGGGAGTTACTGCTTAGAAGGAATCTTGCCTGATATTCAAGGAGGAACATCTGGCTTGACATCAACTACTGGACTTGGACAGAAAAACTTTTGGAAGAATGGTGAAATTCTTTGACATGTAGACTGTAGTATGAGGATCAGGTACAAATTAGTGGTTACCCTGTCCCCAGGTTTTAAGTTTTCCTGAGAATAGGTGTGTGTCTCCCTCTCCCCCTTACATTTTTTTCCTTTTCTTCCTTCCTTACCTACTATGAGACACTCACTGTGCCTGAAACACTGTGGACAAAATGATGAACTTAAAAAGTCCAGCGTCTTCCTGTGTAGCATTTATGATCTAGACCAGGGTTCCTGAACATCATCATAATTAACATAAAAATACCAGATTATTCTTTGTGTGGTGGATTTTCCCTGTTTATAATGAGATGTTTAGTATTGTCCCTGAACAATGCCTAACATAGTCCCCTGCAATTTTTGAACATCAACAATGCCCATAGACAGCCCCAATGTCCCCTGGGTGTGACTATTATTCTGACTGACTGACAACTAACCATTGAGAAAGACAGTTATGTTCACACCTGCAGTGGAGTTACCACAACTGTCTCTGCATCTACATGGATTCTATTCAGGAATCTGCTACTGTTCACAGAATCTGGTTTAGTTGCACATGCAGTGGGTGTTAGTACATGCCTGTTGTGGAACAGTAATTGACCAAAGGCTACCAAATAAATCCCTGGGTAACAGAGACTCCAATTTAATACCATCTTAGGTTAGCAAGAAGGCATTTCAGAGACAATAAGAGTCGAGGTATTTAAAAATAAATCAGATTATAATATCCTTCCCTGTTATTCCTTTTCAGCCTTTCCTTTACAATGAAATAACTTCAGGGTGGGAGAATGAGTCTGGTGGCAGGGAAGGCCTGCATTCTGATTTTTTTTTTTTCATAAAACTCCAAGTCCTTCTGTGTACCTATGGCTTTTTAAATAGAAAGCAAATAATATAAATGTCTTTCTTTGTGCCTGATACATGGGTGAGCTTTTGCTTTTGCCAAATATTTGACTCTATCTGTCACTTGTTAAAGGCATATATGTCTGTTTCCCATGGTGTCTCACAGAAGGGTAATGTCTGATTACAGAATTTAGTATAGAAGCTACTGTCAACCTCCTTGCTTGTTCATCCCTCTGCTCTACTATACAGTTTTTATAGGTAAATTAATAAATCTGTTATGATTCAGATAGGAAGTGTCTTCCAAAATTTATGTGTGAGACAATGCAAGAAAGTTTAGTGGTGAAATGGCTGGGATATGAGACAATATAATTAGTGGATTTCTCACTTTAAATAATTTTTTTAAATGAACAACTCTTCCCTATTCTTATTGAGTAGGGTGTGTTATTAAGTGTGGGAAATGGAGTTATTCCAGCAATCTCCCTGTGCACAAGTATAGATATTGCATTATTTTTTATTATTATTTTTATTTTTTTTTCATTCTTTAATATTGATACCGCCGTTTACCGGTGACGAGTTCTGCTTCTTCTAATGTTGAAGATTAAGCACTAGAGAAGCACGCCAAGGCAAGCATATTAAGCAGGTTTATTTAAAGGGAATAATACAGCCTTCTCCTGGCAGGGAGAAGGGGGCCATGGCTGATGTTCTAAAAGTCCCAAGAAGTGAGCACACCCTGCATCTTTTATAGGTTAAAGTCTCTTTTGTTCTCCAGTTCTCTCCCCCCTTATCTCTCCTTCTGCCTTCGTGGCTAGGCCTGGTTTTGCATTAAGTGAGAAGCCATGGGCAGGGGGAGGGCCAAGGTGATTCAGGCAGATAAGGGCCCAGGGAGCATTAATTAGCAGCTCCTTGTTTGCAGTCCTTGATAAAGGCAGGTAAATTTGGTAATCAATGGGCTCCGGAGATCTTTGACATTCCATTCTTCCAGGGGCAGTCTCCAACTTCCAAAGGCAGATGGCTTCGTGGCTTCATTTCCTCAAATTGACCCGATTCCCTATTTCTACACTAACTACCTGTCCTTAATTCTGGCTTCAATATCAGACTGAAGTTTTGTTTCTACCTTTCTTCCATGACAATTCTCAAGGAGATAACAGCCTCTCTGGTGTTCTCTCATGGCTCCTTGAAGATTAATTGTATAGCACTATTTATACTATTCTGTAGGTGTCACATTTATTTTGTTTATATATTCTATAAAACTTTAGCTTCCTAGACAGAACAGAATAAGTGCTTCCTATGTATGATCTCATTCCTGGGTGACAAATAGATGATTGTCTTTTTAGCCAGATATTTCCCAAGAATGAGATCAAAAATGTTAGATTGGGGCTACATTGTTTGCTAGTGGAATAATGAGTTTAAGATATTATCATATTCAAATGTACCAAAAGTATAAAATCTTCAAGTATTCCATGTAAATAAGAGAAGGAAGAAAAATAAGAATGACAGAAACAATACCTGCATTTCAACTAGTCCACATGGACATAATTTTGATAGTTTTCATTATTCTAGATAAAATAATTTTATTTTAGACATGTACAAAAAGCTATTTCAGGATCTAATAATTTAAATCAAGTAACTGTATACAGATAACAAAAGCTACAACTTGTTATAGTGAAAAGACCCCTGCCCCATCAGCTCAGGCCTATTTTAAGAGGAAAAGAAAAATCATTAACGGGGCATGTTAAAGGAATTTATCTGAAAATTTAGTTAAGAAAGGGGCAGGATAATTGGGAAAGTCAGAGCATGTCTGAACTAACAGGAGCTGATATGCAGGAACTATAAAACTGTCCTGTAAAACTTCTGATCCCAGATTCCTGACCAAGGACAGAGTAAATAGGATGAGATAACAAAGGACTGTAAATGACAAAGTAAAATTATGGCTTGTGAAGCATGTTATCTTAAGATCTGAGCCGCTCTGACCCGGAGGGTTATCCTTAGTAAGGTTCCTTCTCGGGCCAGCTCCCCTGGGCTTCACAGATAAGATGGGAGAGGTCTGTGTTTATACATTCTTTACCATTTTTATGACCCGTGCTGTGGGCAATTAGGGAAAGCCTGTGTTTATGCAGGTGCAAGGCTGCGGGCAATTTGGGAGGACCTGTGTCTCTATCTTTCATTTCCCTCTCTCCAGTTAAAGTAAATTTATGACTTTTCCAAGGATGTCTAAATGCTGGATTCAAAATAACCAATAAGAAACCTGTTGCCTACCGCATGCGAAACCTGCCCCTTTACCCTATAAAAAACCTGTGCCCCAAAGCCTGGTGTGCCAGTTCACCGAAGCTCCGGCTGAGGTTTCGCTGAGCACCCGCAGGCACCTGTGTAACATAACAATAAACTGCCTCCTGCTTTTGCAGCCAGTGATTATGTGAGTTCTTCCTTGGACAGGGGGTCTTAGGGTCTTTCAATAGCTAAACACACTGCATCCAAAGCAAAGAGGAATGAGACAATGCATATTTATGTAGCATTAAAACAAAATGAAAAAGGTAGTGTAGAGCAGCAGGAAAAAATGGAAATAAAACATGATTTTCCCAAAGCTACCAAAGTAGTTATGTTAATTAAACCAAGTCATTACCTGAGTTTTTCAGCATTCTTAAAAGAACACTTACACTTAAATAGAACAAAAGTTGGCATATTTACAATTTCACATTTGTGTATCTTATGAATTGCTATTTGTCAATACTGTGGGTTTTGTAATTGCTGAGGCATGACATTTCAGGTTATTCAAATATAATTACATTTTAAGGTAACTGATCACAAAGTACTGTTTTAAATAAAAAGGTGTATATTATTTGAAAGTACTCAAATGATATCTTCATGTGAACCATACATTGTAGTTACTTCAAGTTTCTAATTATAAGGTATGGGGACATTTGAAAAAAAAATAATGGAGGGAGTGGACTGACCCAAACTAACCACTGAGTTAATTGCACAGCACATTTTATTTATGAGATATCCTTATTTTTAATATTCCTGAGTGACTGCAAAGTGAAAAACAATTCAATAAATATACCTTGTTTAAAAATATATGAATATTTATGTATTGAGACTGTATTAGAAATTTTGAGCTATGTAAATAATCTCAGTACTGATACATAAAAAGGAGTACCACTGAGAAATATATAGTGCAGGAGAGACATTTCTGACACAGTTTTTGGACACTTCTTAACATATTGATCAACATCATTACATAGCACAAATGTGATTCAATTAATATCGCAGTAAAATTTTTTCTTTTAAAAATTTTAGTATATAATAGACTTTTATTTTATTTATTTATATGTGTTGCAGAAAACCAAATTCAGTGCCTCACGCATGCTAGACAGGTACACTACTACTGAGTCACAACTTCAATTCCAAAATTTAGTAACTGATGAAAAGAGAGAAAAAGATCAAATCACTAAAATTAAATATCAACACAGACACTATTAAAATATAGATGATAGAAAAAAATTGGAAGTCTATACTGTAATAAAATAGAAAAATATAAAGATAGTAACAAATTTCTAGAGAAATATAACCTATGCAAAATAATACAGGAAGACACAGAAAATTTAAGCACATCAATTTCAAATAATGAAATAGAATATGCCATCAAACACCTAGCACAAAAAAAATTCTAGGGTCAGATGGATTCTCAGCTTAGTACTTCTAGAACATCAAAGAAGAAATTACATCAATATTTCTTAAATTATGGCATAAAACAGAGGAGGGAACACTTACAAACTCATTATATGATACTAGTTTCACCATAATACCAAAATTAGACAAAAAATATATCAAAAAAATAAACTTCACACAAATATCCCTGAATATAGATAACAAAATTCTAAATAAAATACTTGCAAAGTGCATACAAAAACATATTTAAAAGACAGAGCAACATGATCAAGTGAGGTTCATGTCAGGAATATAAGGATGATTCAACATACAAAATCACTAAATGTAATTCATCACATGAATACACTGAAACACAATAATCACATCATTATCACAATAGGTGAAGGAAAAGTGTGGGGGCATCCGGAATTCCATCCAGTGCTTGACAAAGATCCTCTGGAGGATGATTGCAAAGGCCCATCCTAAAAGGAATTGCAGGATGTTTTGCTCCGGAGCATGGTGTTTTTTCTGCTTGTGTTTTTCTGATAATATATTACTCATTTCAGTCTGAATGGATTGCTTAAGGGGACGAGGGGAATACAACAAAAATTCCAGAAAATATTACTTACAATCAGAAAAACAATGGGTCCTTACCACGAACAAAATTAAAAATAATTTTGCAACCGTGCAATGAGTTCCTGAAAACCTCTGGAGAAAATAGTTATAGATCTGCCTTTGTCTCCAACAGGCTGGTTAAATTTTAACAATGGTTTTGTTTATGTGTGGTGGTGAGGTAAGAGAATAAGGTTCCAAAACATTCCTTCCTTCCTACAAAGGATATGTCACCCCTATAATAAATGTTGGCACACAATAACCATTGGGACCGCTGCCCTCCTGTAACCCTTAACTCAGCAATTTAGATATTAACCAGAGGTACCTAATAGAAATGGTCACATGAGATTACTTGTCTATCGCTTTAACCGTGAGAATAATAAGAATAGTCTTAGGTCACATAGAGTTTAGATATTAAGGAAGTAAATATTGTATTAGCTCATCGACGTAGTTAGATATTCTTAAAACAATTGTGATTAGGTAAGGATGATCTGTAAGGTTGTTGTTTTCTGCCTATGCTTTGGAAACTTCTTTAATATTAACCACAAGACTGCCATTATAGCCTGAAGAAAAATGTATATAAACCCAGCCCTCCCCAGAATAAAGTGGGATTGATTGCACCAGAACTAGAGTCTGTGTCTTTCATTCTCCATCCATTGCTGACACTGTCTCCCCGTGCCCCATTTACCAGTGTGGAACCCATGGACTCCTGCTAGGGCTGGACCCCAGCAGAAAAGCAATTGAGAACATTCAGCATGCATTTATGCTCAAAACACTAAGTAATGTAGTGATAGAAGGAACATTCCTCAATATTTTAAATGCTATATATGCTGAAACAAAGGCCACTATCATTCTAAATGGAGAAAATAGAAATTATTTCTACTATGAACTAGAACAATACGGGGATGTGATTTTTTACCACTTTAACTCAATATAGTACTTGAAACTCTAGCTGGAGCAATTTGAAAAGGGAAAGAAATTAAAGAGGTATAAAAGGATAAGAAGAACTTAAACTATCTCTATTTGCCAAAGACATGATACTATATTTAGAAGACCCAAAAACTCCACCAGATACCTTCTAGAATTCATTAAGAAATTCAGAAATTTAGCAGGATATAAAATTAATACCCATAAACCATTTTTTCCCATACATCATTGATGAATCATCTGAAATGATATTAGGAAACTATTCAATTCATAGTAGCACCATAAAATATTTTAGTTCCAATCTAACAAACCTGGTAAGAAACTTCTACAATGAAAACTACAGAACACTAAACAAAGTAATTGAAGAAGATGTTAGAATGTTGAAAGACTGCCTATGTTCTTGGATAGGCAGAATTAATATGCCAAAATGGTCATGCAGCCAAAAGCAATATAGGGATTTAAATCACCTCTTATAAAGTTCCAATTATTTTCTTCATAGAAATAGAAAAGTTAATCATTTTTTTTTTTTGGAAAAAGAAGTGGCCCTGAATAACTAAAGCAATTCTTAGTCAGAAAAATGAAGGGGGAGACATAAAAATATTACACTTAAAGTTATATGACAGAGGTATAGTAAAAAATAAAATAAAAAATAAAAAAGCATGGTATTGGCACAAAACAGACATAAAGACGAACAGAACAGAATAGAAGACACAGAAACCAACCTAAGTATATACAGTTAACTCATCCTATAAAAATTGTCAGACACACACACTAGAGAAAAAACTCTTCATTGCATGGTGTTGTGTAAACTGGAAATCCATGTATAGTAGAGTAAAACTAAACTACTATCCCTCAACTGTCATAAAGCTCAAATCATTGTAGATCAACAACCTTGATATTGGACCAGAGATTCTTTGCATAGTACAACACATTTTAGGCCAAATTGCCCACCATTTTAGTTTAAGAACTGACTTCCTCAACAAGATTTCTAAAGCTCAAGAAGTAAAATCAAGAATCAATAAATGGATTGGCATCAAAGCAAAAATGTTCCGCGGCAAGTAAAACAAGAATGTGAATCAAGAATACCTACAGAATGGGAGAAATCTTTGCCATGTGCACTTCAGATAGAGCATTAATATCTAAGATATGTATCGAACTCATAAACTTAACACAGACACACAAACACACACAATAATTCAAACACTAATTGAGCAAAGAAACTTAGGAGACACTTGAAGGAAGAAATACATATTGTCAACAAATATATGAAAGTAATTTCAATATCTCCAGCATTTAAGGAAATGCAAATTAAAATTACAAAGAGTTTCCTTCCAACTCCAGTCAGAATGGCAATTATCAAGAATACAAGTAATAATAAATGTTAGTGAGATTGTGGTGAAAAATTTTCACTCATACATTGCTGGTGGTACTGCAAATTGGTTCAAGTACTCTGGAAAGCAGTATGGAGATTCTGAAGAAAACTTGGAATGTAGTGACCATTTGACCCAGCTGTCCCACTCATCAATATACAGCCAAAGGATTTAAAATCAGTATGCTATAGTAATGCAGCCACTTCATTTCTTAAAGGAGTTCACTTCTCAAAAACTTAGCTAAGGAACCATGATAGGTGCTCCTCTACAGATGAATGAATAAAGATAACATAGTATAGATGCACAATAAAATATTACTCTGCCATTAAGAAGAATGAAATTATGACATTTACCAGTAAATGAGTGGAATTAGAGATTACCATGACAAGTGAAATAAGCCAGACTCAAAAAACCTAAGGTCATGTATTCTCTCATATGTGGATGATAACACACAATAAGAAGTGGGATGGAATAAAAAGTTTATTGGATTAGACAAAGGGGAGTGAAGTTAAGGGAATGGCATGGGAAGAGAAAAGACATTCAAATAAATTGGACATAACATTCCTATATTCATCTATAAATACATGAACAGTGAAATTCCATATCACGTACAACCACAAAAATGAGATCCCAATTAGAAAAAGTTATATTCCATGCATGTACAATATCTCAAAATATACTCTCCAATCACATATGTCAAAAAAGAGTAAATGAAAAAGGAGGAAAGGGACTTGGTGTATTGGGAAGAAAAGGAAAAGGGAAACTCCGGAAAGATACACTGGATAAATGTTTGAATATGTAACAATAAATCCCATGATAATGTAAAACTCTAATGTGATAAAAATATGGAAAGAATTTAAAAAGTGGCCAGTGGTATATGTTGCTAGTCATCAAATCATCCCTAGGTTAAATCCACACTATCAAAAAATAAACTTTATACATTACTATGTAAACTAATATTTTACTTATTACTTGGTGTTTGTATTTATGTAATTCACTGAATACACAGATTTAAGTACAAATTTACATGATTATGTGAACAGATGAGAAAAATCTTTTGACAATATCCAGCACCCATTCATGTTTATACTTCTAGAAATAACGATAGAAAGAAATTTCTTCAGCATTGTAAAAACTCTGTATGAGAAAGCCAATACAAACTTTATATTGAATGGAGAAAAATAAAGCATTTTCTCTTAAGAAAAGAAAAAAAACAAGGAAATAAACTCTCGCCACTCCTATTCAACTTGAAATTCAAGTCAGAGCAATCAGGCTAGAGAAGAAATCTAATGGCATGCAAATAGGAAAAAAGAAGTCCACTTATCTCTCTTTGCTGATAATACACACCTTTATGTAGAAGATTAAAAATGCTACATTAGCACATTTCTAGTTGATAAACAAATTTACTAAAGGAGCTATATAAAAGAACAATGTACATAAATCAATAGCATTCCTATATTGCCAGAAAAAAATGCTGCTACAGAAATTGGAAAAAATATTTAAATCACAGTAGTCTAAAAAAGTACTTAGGAAAAAAATCTAAACTGGGACGTGAAAGACATCAACAATGAAAACTACAGAGCACTGAAGGGAGAAAAATGAAGAAGAACATATCTGTTGGAAATAGTACCCATGTTCTTGAATAGGCAGAACTAATATTATAAAAATTTTTATTCTACCTAGAGAAGTAAACAGATTCAATACAATCCCAACAAAACTATCAGTGGCATTCTCCACAACACACACTGACAAAAAGTAGTTCTAAAATTTACTTGGACAAATAAGTGACAAAGAAGAGCCTAAGAAACTCTGAAATAAAAAAAAAAAATTGATGCTGAAAGCACCACAGTAACAGATATCCATTTACGTTGTAGAGTTTTATTATAAAAACAGCATTCTTTTGTCACCAAAACACACCTTAAGACCAATAAAATATAAAACACAGAAAAATCCACATAGACAGAGTAACCTGATATGTGATTAAAGTGCCCAAATACAGGGTGGAGAAAAATAAAACTTTTAAGCAAATGGTGCTCTGATAACTAGATTCATATGTAGAAAAAAAAAAGGCTCAGCCCTATCTCTCACATTGCACCAAAGCCAACTCCACTGAATCAAGGACTTAGAAATTTAAGTAGAAGCTCTACATCTGCTTAAAGATACTGCATGCCCAACACTACAATAGTTGATGCTATTGACAAAAGCATCAACTTCCTAAACAAGACTTTGAAAGCACAAGAAGTAAAATAAAAAATCAATAACTTGAATGAAATCAAATTTGAATACTTCTGTATAATAAGGGAAATAAGAAAGTGAATAGAGTCTACAAATGTGATAAAATATTTTCCATCTGCTCCTCAGATATGAAATTAATATACAGAATATAAAAAGAACTAAAAAAAGGAACCTCTCCAATTAATAAATGGGCAAAAACTCTAATCAGGCATTCTTCAAAATAAGAAAAACAAATGACCAACATATATATGAAAATATGTTCAACATGTTTAGCAATCAGTGAAATGTAAATCAAAACTCCATTAAGAATAAATCCAATTATTATTGTGCCCTTACTCTTTTTCTATGCTTCAATAATTTTTTTTAAATTCAAAAGTGAATAAATGAAGATTTTTATCTCACTCCACTTACAAAGGCATTTATCAAGAATAATGTGGGAATCCACATATCAGACAGAACATTTAGGGGGAGAAAAGAAGAATAAAATTTACTGAATTAGAGAAAGGAGGATTAAGGGAAAGGAGGTGGATGGGAATAGGACAGACAATAGAATTAAAGAGACTTTTTTTTATCACATTTCTGTATGAATACATGATCCATGTAACTCCACATCATGTACAGCACAAGAATGGAAAGTTACACTCCATGTGTTAAAATATGTCAAATACACACTACTGTCATGTATATCTAAAAAGAATATTAAAACAACAAAAGAAATAATGTGGTGGAAGTGTCCACTTATGCAGTGTTTGTTGGGTGGCATATAAGTATAATCACTTTGGAAAACTGTATTACTATCCCTTTCAAAACTTGGAATGGGAGCAATATCTGATCCCGTTGTCCTACTCTTCAATATATATATTTAAAGATCAAAAATCAGCCTACTATAGAGACACAGCCATATCACCATTTATAGCAACACAATTCACAATAATCAAATTACATAACAAGCCCACATACCCATCAATAGACTAATGGATAAAGATAATATGGTTGTACGTACAAAATGGAGTTTTATTAAGTCACACAGAAGAATAAAATGATGGCATTTTGTGGAAAATTGATGAAACTGGAGAACATAATTCTGTGTGAAATAAGTCACACGCAGAAAGCCAATGGTCAAATATTTCCCCTCATATGTGAGTGCTAAATAAAATAATAAAAAAAGAGAAATGCTATAAAAATAGAAGAGCCATCTGTTGAGGAGAGGAAGGGGTTATATGGAAGGAGGAAGGAAAAAAATAAAGATGAAAAGTAGAATAAAACACACAAAACTCTTTCATGTACACATATGAATAAAGTACAGTGAAGTTCAATTTTAAGTGTATGTATAATATGATGATTTAAAAATCTATAAATGAGGCCTTCCTTGGGTCACAGGGAGCAGTTGCCCCTGAGTCCCCTGCCACAGATTACCGGAGGTGTATTCTATGGGTGCCTTTGCTGCTCATGCCCATGCCATCCACCGGAGGTCTCTTACCCTGGTGCTCCTGCCATAGGCACTGCTACCACAGCCTGGACATATTCTCTTGGTGCAGACCTTCCCCGGATGTTACTGCCACAGGTGTTGTTGCTGCTGTTGTCACTGTCATGGTTGTCATCACCCAGAAGTCTGCTGCCCTCAATGTTGCCTGGGATCCCAGGTTGCCATGTTCACTGCTGACACCACTGCTGCTACCACTGAGAGCACTGTCATTAAAGCCACTGAAAATCGCTGGAGGTCACCTGAAAGTCTCCACTCTGGGAGCTGTTGCAGCTGCAGCTACAGCTGACCCCACTGCCACTGCTATCTCTTTGCCCCCACCTGCTAACATCAACACTGACATCTATATCTGCTGCTGAATCGCTGCCTGCTGCCACCATCTCCTGCTACTATCACTTTCACTTTTGCCCAGAAGTCCACTGCCAGGGAGATATCAGGGTTGGTTGCACATGGTCACATCCATTTTGAGACTCTGGTCAGAACCTGAGGTTTCTTTGGGTTGCCAGAGTGTTTTAGTGCCATGGCCATATAGGGTTGCAGTTGCCCCTCTCTGGGAACACTGGCCAGGAAGTAGAGATTCAATGTTGGAGTGCCTATATCTCTGGCTACAACTGGGGTATTCCTCCTGGAAATGCAGGTTGTTGCCATCTAGTTACTCTCTTTCATAATTACTAAACTCTGGTGGTTTATTTCCAAATTCCAGTGGCATTGTGATCTTGATATTACAATGTGGTCAAATCCAGAATATTTCTATGGCCTGAGAAGCCTCTATGACCTGTGCAATCTTTGAAAATTGTGTAGAATCTAGGACTTAGTACCCATTTTGACCTGAGTATAATTAATGATCTATTAGACTTTGTAAAATGAGTAGCACCTATTTCCTGTGTAGGACCTAACAGTTGTGTAGCTTCTGTTGCTCACATATCTTCAACCACCTTAATATATTATGTTAACAGGGTAGCCTGTATGATTACTGAAAACTCTGACTTTGAAGACTCAAAACTTGAATATACTTTATGACCTGAAGTGTCTTTATTGACTGTATAGCTTCTATGACCTACATAAACTTTATGACCTGAGTAGTCTCTTAACTTCTTAAGCCACTGTAGGCTGTATCTCCTTTACATTTTGAATAATCTAAATAACCTGAGAATTCTCTGTGACCTGCATAGCTTTAAAATCCTGAGGAAACTAAATGAACTCAATATCTTTTCTGACCTCTGTAGCCACTATAACTTTTATATTCTCCATGGCCAGAGTAATCTGTATATACTGCATTGTCTCTAAACTTAAATATCCTCTATCATATGAATAGCCAGTATTGCCTTCATAAATTTTGTTCTCTGAGTATAGGTAAAATGCTCTACCCAAGTGTGTATGGTTTTAATAAACTAAATGACCTTAGTAACCCCCATGTTCTGTCTAGCCTTCGTGACATGCACATCCTGTATTATCTGAGTAGGTTGTATGAACTGGTATCTTTTTAGTCAGTTTTTGCTGCTTCAATTTAAATATTCTGACCTGAACAATTTAGAGTTAGAAGTGTTTATTAGGTGTCTTTATGGCTGGAGATGCCTTGTTGATCTGAGTAAGCTCTATTACCTGAGTAGTTCTATGGCCTAAGTAGCCTCTATGACCTGTGTAACTTTTGTAGCTAAGTAATCTGAATGACCTAAGTAGGTCTTAGGAAAATGGAAGGCTCTATGATGAGCAGTGATTCTATTCCCCACATTTCTTCTTTTAACATTGCAACTTAGGCATGAGCAGCCGAAATAACTTTTGATAACTTTCTATGTACTTCATAGGCTCTATGGCATGAATTGCCACTGTGAACTAAATTAACTGTGTATTTTAAAAACCCTCTGTGATCTGATAGCATCTGAGTACTGGATAGCCTCAATCATCTGCACAGTCTCTATTACCTGCATAGCCTTAATGAACTGAGTACTCTAAATGACTTCAGTTTTTCTATGACCTCCATTGCAGCTATAACCTTTGTGGTTACTATGGTCTGAGTATTTATGCACTGTGTAGTTTCTATGATCTTTGTAACCAATATCACCTGAGTAACCTCCATGACCTGTATAGCCTTTATAACTAGAGTAACATAAATGATCTCCCTAGCCTATAGGGGTTTATTAACTGAAATTAATTTAGTATCCTTATAACCTGCATAGTTTTATGACCTGAGAAACTTATCTGATTTGGGTAGTTTCTATGGCCTGTTTACCTTCTATGACTTAGGTAAATTCCATGACTTGTGTAGCCTCTGTGACCTACAAAGTTTCTATTTCTTGAGTAGTTTGTAAAATATATGCAGAGCCTCTATGGCCAGCATAACCTCTATGACCTGCTAGCCTGTATTTCCTACGATGGTTTTATATATGCATAATCTCTGAGGAATGAATATTCTATTGCCTTGTACTCTATTAAGACTGGAGACAAATTTTAACCAGGTTATTTTCTAGGACCTGTGTAACTTCTGTGACCTTTGAAGCTTCTACAGTCTAAGTAAATTTTGTAGTTTGTGTAGCATCTATTTTACAAGTAGAAAAATTTTGCCTACCCTGTATGACCTTAAGAGGGTAACTGCCACAACTTCCTTGACTTGAGTACCCTGTGGAACTCAGTATCACTAGAAATACTATAAACTCTGTGACCAGCATAGCTGAAAGGACCTGTGCACCCTTTATGACCTGATCAGCTCTTAGGACCTGAGTAGCCTACATGACCTGAGTATCCTCAATGTCTTGCATAACTTCTATATCCTAAGGATCTTCTAGGACCTATGTACACTCTTGGTACTGAGTAGCATCTGTGATCAGTAAACCCTCAGTGACCTTCATAGACTATGTGATTGTGTAGCTTCAGAGATGTGCAGAACATCTTTGTTCTGAGAATTTTATATGATCTGTTTAACTACATAGCCTGAATAGTCTAAATGACCTGAGTATCCTCTTTGACTTCAGACTACCCTATTATCAGAGTACCCACTATGGCATGAATAGTTTGGATGACCTCATTAGGGTCTAATAACTGCAGAGACTGCATGATGTGTATAACCTTTACAGCCTGAGTAGCCTAAAGGACATTAATAGATGTATGACTTATTACACTCTATGACCAGTATAATCTCCATTGCATGAGTATCCTCTATTAAGTGCACGTACAGTGTCCTGTCCTGTCATCTTGTAACTTGTGTAATCCATTAAAATCTACTACCTGAGTATTCACTATAGCCTGCCTACCCTCCATCACCAGAGTAGTCTATCTTCTACATACTTCTGTGACTTGTGTGTGTTCAATGATCCAAGTAGTCTCTAAAATGTCCATAGCCTCTTTGAATTCAGCAGCCTTGATGATCTGTGTAGCTTCTCATTTTAGTAACACTTATAATCTCCCTAGATTCTATGGCATGAGTAACTTCAATTGCCTCAATACCTTCTATAATATTAGCAGCAGTATTAAAAAGTGTTGCATTTTGAACACCTTAATCTTTATTGCCTTTATAGCCTTTATGGACTATGTAGTCTCTATGGCTTGAGTAGTCTCTTTGATCTATATTTTATCTAGGGTCTGAGAGTCTTTGGTGATCCCTAAAGCATCTGTGAACTGAGTAGATTTTATGGCCTGCACTCTATGACATGAGTAAACTTTACATACTCAGTAGTCTTTAGAATCTGCATGATCACTATTACCTGTGGAACTTCTGTGATGTGGGTAGCCTGAATGACCAGTGGAGTTCTTATTAACTGCCTAGCTTATATGGCTTGAGAAGTCCCCATAATGTTCATCTACTCTATGACCTGAATATCTTCTAAAACCTTATTAAACTATGTATTCAGCAAAGCTACTATTGAATAGCCACTAAGATCTGTGTAGCCCCTATGGCCTACAAAGCCTTGATGGCCTGATTGTTATGTATTCACATTTGTCCTACATATAATCTTTGACCCATATCTCCTATATATCCTGTGTAATTTATATGCCCACAGAGACTAAATTACCCAATTTACCTCCAAAACATCAATAGCCATTTTGACCTGCTTAGCCTCCATATTCTCTGTAGCCTCTATGACCCAAGCAACCTGAATTACCTGTGTCAATTTTATGACCTAATTGACTTCTATAACCTGAGCATCATATACAAACTGCATAGCTGCTGTGATCTGGGTGGCTTCTGGAACCTGGTACCATTCATGGACAGAGTACCCTCTGTGACCTTTGTCATCTCTATGGTCTAAATTCCCTCCTTTAAATGAGAAACTTCTATGAGTTTGCTATCCTACAAATATGTATAGTCTCCATGATATTCTTAGCTTCTGTGTCCTGAGCATCATCTATGAATGTCAAAGCCTATATGATAAGCATAGCCTCTACTGCCTATGTACTCTCTATGACTTGAGTAACTTCTATGTACACAGTAGACTGCATCAGAAGCACAAACAATATTATCTGTTACTTCTATGTTTTTCATGCCATTTATGTTCTGTGTAGGCTCTATGCCTTGTGTTGCTAGTATTGCCTGAGTTGTCTTTATAAATTTCAATACAAGTGTTACCTGTGCATCATTGATATTTAGGTCCATGGAGAAATTATGTGCTGATGTGCCAAAATCCCCTGAGAATCCTCCATGTCTGGCTTAGCCTTTATGATGTGCATGAATTTTGAACCTGCAGAACATCTCTGATTTTTGTTGTTTCTGTAGTGTGCATATTATGGGTGGCCTGAGTAGTCTTTATGAACTGAATCCACTCTGTAATCTAAGTATTCTTTATGACCTTAGTAACCAAAAGGAGATAAGTACTTCTGTGACCTTATTAACCTCTATGATCTGTGTAGCCTTGGTAAACTGAATAGTTTTCATGGTCTAAATAACCTCTATGCCAAATCTGCATAGCCCATTATAACTTGAGCAGCCTTCATGGTGTGCATAACTGTAACCTGAATATCATCTATGTCCTTGGTAGCCTATATATCCTGCATAACCCCTATGTTGTGAGTTGCCTGAATGATGTCCTTAGCCACTATGCCCTGTGTATCCTATTTGACCTACATTGTCTTTATGTTCTCAGGATTACATATAACCTGAGACATATCTTTAACCTGCATACCTTCCAGTCCTTGTGTGGCTTCTATTAACTACATAACATAAGACTTTTGAAGCATAAATGACTTTATTATTCTCTATTACCTCAGTTGCCATTATGACCTGCTTAGTTTCTGTGATCTGTATTCTCTATATGGTGTTGGTAGACTAAAGGTCTGAGTAACCTCTAGGATTGGTTATATCTCTGTGACTTACATTGTCTTTATGTCCTGAGAATATATACTTACCTGAGGCCTCTATAAACTAAACTCTTTTGGTAGTCTGCATAAAAACATGATGTAAATTTCTATGGCTGAAATATCCATTATAACATACTCTATGATATGAGGAGTCAATAACCTTAGTATCTCCTCTCTGCAATGTACTTATTGGACCTATTGCATGAAAATCCTCTGTGACCCTAATAACCTCTACGAACTGATAGTGTCCACAATTAGTGTAAGTTCTGTGGTCTGGCAATTCATTATGATGAAATAGCCTCTATATCCTGCAAGACTTCTATAACTGGTAATATATCTATAACCTGTGTAGCCTTTAAGTCCCATATAACATAAATTACTTGAAAAGTCCAGTAAGTTTAGTAGCCTCTATGACCTGTTCAACTCCATGTCCTGAGTAAACTGTATGACACATAAAGCCTGAATGACCTGAATAGCTCCTATGGACTGACTAGAATCTATGATCAGAGTAGCTTCTATGAATTTTACAGCCTCTATGACATGTGTAACCTTCAACTGAAGTTCCCTAAAGGACCTTAGTAGTTCTACCAAGTATTGAATACACTCATTACATTACAACTATCATAATGCAATCATTTCACTTGTGACAATTCTCAGATTATATTGCACATGATCTCTGATGGAATGCCAAAATATAAAAAATGGTACTGCCTCTATGACAAGCATATACTTTATGAAAGAATTAACCTGATAATTAAAATTTATATGACCTCAGTAGGCTCCATGATCTCCATCACTTTTGTGTCTTGTAGGGCCTTGATGAACTGCATAACTTCTCAGAGCAGTATGTCTTCCATGTACAGCCTAACTTCTGTGCCAGTGTGGCCTCTGTAATCTACTCTGATAATCTGTATAGGCTCTATGGCCTGAATATCTTCTGTGGTCTCTATAAACTCTGTGAACTGAGTATTTTCTAGAACCTGCATAGCCTGTGTAATCCACGTATCCTTCTTTTTTCCTGTATGTCCTGAAGTGCTTGCACAACCATCTTATCCTTTAATACCAGCATAGCCTCCATGACTTGCACAGAATTTGCAAGACCTGAGTAGTCAAAATGACCTGAATATCTTCTGTGGTGAGTATTCTCTGTGGTGTGTGTATCCTCTATGTTCTAAGTAGGTTTTATGAATGTATATCTTTGACCTTTGCAGACTGAACTGCATAGCTTATATGTTCTTCACAGACTCTGATACCTGCAAACAAGTTATAGCCTTAGTAGCTTAAATGACCTTAGTAGTGTCTATAACCCAAGTTGCTTCTATGAGCAATATAGTCCTCTAGTATTGCATATGTATATGACCTCTGTAACCTCTATGGGATGAGTATATTTGATGGCCTCCATGCCATCCATGGTAAACTTGGTAAACTCTATTATCACTCTATTACCATTAGGTAAACTCTCTGACCACTCTAGTCTTTCATGTCCACATACAGTTTATGGCCTCAGGAGTGTAAATGACATGAGTAATAATTGTGACCTTAGTAGGTTAAATTACATTATTAATCCTTATGATCTTCATTGTATTTATGACGTGAATAAGCACTATGGCTTTCATGACCTCAATAGCCTGAGTAGCCTCTTTGACCTGTGCAGTCTCTATGACCTGCATATCCACAAGGACATGAATAATCCCATGATCAGAATATCATCTATATACTGACTAACCCCTATTGCCTGCATACACTCTGTGACCTGAATACCTCCTATAAACTGAGTAGTGTCTAAGGCTTGAGTGCCACCTATGAAATCTGAAACCTCTTTGACTTCTGTATTCATTATGACTTGGGTATCCTTTGAGACCTGTGTGAACTCTATGACTTGAATAGACTGTCTGACCTGCAGAACATCTATGAACTCCAAAGTCTCTTAGCCTCAGTCATCACTAAGATCCTCAAAGCCTATAGGCCTGAGTATCCCCTGTCTGAATGGCATTAGTGATCTGCATAATCTCTGTGATCACATATCCTCGTGACCTACCTATATACTATGGTATTAGCCAACACTGTGAACAAACTGTATGATCTGTATTGCCTCTGTTATCTGGTTTGTCTTGATGACCTAAGTAGTCTCTATTGTATGAATAACCAAAATGACCTTAGTAATTCCTCTGAACTATGTAGTCTTTATGACTTTTGTAACTTCTGTGACCTACATATCTATGGAGCTAGCTGGCTCTTCTATCTGTAATTCCTCTATGACCCAAGTAACCTCAAATAACTGAGTAACCTTTATGATCAGGGTGATGCTATGACCTGAGAAGCTTATATGGCCAGCAAGGCCTCTCTGGCCTATGTGGCCTATAATACCTACAAAGAAGCTTTGAAATGAGCCATTATTTGTTCTGCAGAGACTCTGTGTCCTGTGTAAAATTTGACATGAGTAACCCCAATGACATTAGTAGCCTTTGTGAACTCATGAGGCAATATGACCTGCATAGATTCTGTGACTGAGTACCCTCCATGAATGATGTAGTCTCTATGTCCTGAGTATATTCTGTGGTCTATGTATCAACTATTGACTTAGTAGCCTCTATGATATGTGTGATTGTTATGATCTGCATAGTATTTGTGGTCTGAAGTTCTTAATTTATCTAACCTCTGTTATCATTTAGCTGAATGACAATGGTTTTTTCTATTGTCTTCACATCCTCTATTGCCTGAAGAACATATAAGAACTGGGAAGCCTCTTATGCATGAGTATTCTCTTTGGCCTGTGTAAATACCATGGCATAAATGTGTCTATGAGTTGAGTAGCCTCTATGGATTGCACAACCTCTATGACCTGCATAACTTCTATGACCTTGACAGCCTCATTCGACTGAGTGGACTTTATGACCATCTTATCTTCTTGCACCTACGTGGCACAAATGGCCTGAGTATTGTAAATAACTTAAGTGGATTCTATAACCTGTGAAGAATCTATGACTGATATAGTCTTTATATCCTGATTTGACAAAATCATGAGAAGATTATGACCTGAGGTGTCTACTACCGCTGGTTCTTTATGACCTAGGTAGTGTCTATGTCCTATATAGCACCTATGACCTACATAGCATCTATTGGAAGAATAACCCCTATCAACTGCATTGACTCCATTGCCTGAGTGATCTGTGTTACCTGCATAGACTCTATTGTCTGCACATGCTCTATTTTCTGAGTAACTTTATGGCCTGAGGCAATTATATGATTTGAGTCTCCTGTTAGCAGCATAGACTCTATGTCATGTATTGCCTTGTATCCTAAATAGATGAATAAATAGAGTAGCATATATGGGCAGAGCAACTTCTGTGGCCTGCATACCTCTTTTTCTTGAGTGAGTCTATGACCTGACTAACAATCTTGGTGTAGTTTCTATTACTACACTGGATCTGAATAGCCACCATAATCTGTATAGCCTCTATGAACTGAGTAACTCTGATGTCCTGCATAGTACCTGTGGCCTGCAAAATCTGTCTTGCCTCTGTACTTTCTGTGATCTGAATGGCATCTTAGAACTGAGTAACTTATGTGACCAGGAAAACCAGTGATCTCTGTAGCCTCCATGATCTCTGTTGCCACTCAGACCTGTAAAGAAGATATAACCTGAGTAACAGCTCTGACCTGCATTTCATCTGTAACATACATATCTTCTATGACTTGAGCATCTTCTAAGATCTGAGTAATCCATCAAGTGGCATAAATTATGTTGCCTGACTAGTCTCTATTTTCTGTGTACCATCTATACATTAAGTATCCTCATTGTACTGAGTAACCTCTGTGACCTTGATAGTCTCTATGAACTATAAAACTTAATGACCTTGTTAACATTTGTGACCTGCATAGCCTTTAAGTTCTGAGCAGACTATATGACCTTCATAGCCATTATGACCTTTCCAAGTTTATCACCTGTAAATTATGCTTAGCCTTTAAGTCTGGACACATCACCATCTCATGAATTATCAAGATGGCCTCTATCAGCTGTATAGGTTATATGACCTGCATAGTCTCTATGATCCCAGGAACTTCTAAGACCTGCTCACCCTCTGTGATTGAGTAGGCTGTATCACCTGACTAGCATCTAGGACATGTGTGATCTCTTTCCAAATCATTTCCTCTATCATTTATATGCTCTCTATGGTCTGAGTAGTCCAAACTAACTTAGCTGATCTTTGACCTACAAAATCTCCATGACCTAAGTAGTCTTTGGAACCTGTTTCGTTTATATGATTGGAGTATATCCATTAAAATTCAGACTCTATATTTTTTAAGCTTTTATGAACTTAGTAATCTCTATAAACTCAATAGCTCAATAACCTGTGTAGTATTTAAGAACTGTTTTATCTTTTATGGATATCTTTATGATCTGCAAAACACTTATAGAGAGTAGCCTTTATGATTATCATTACCGCTATGAGTAATCTAAATGATTTCAGTATCCTATATTATCTCAGTAGCCACAATAAACTGACTAATATGTATAATGAGGTAGATTCTGTGATGTGGATAGTCTCTATGACCTGAGTAACCTCTGTGGAGAGTTTGATCTTCATAATCTGCATAACTGTATGGTCCTAAGTAATTTAAATGACTTGGGTAACATCCATGACCTTTTAGCTCCTATGACCTGTGAAGAATTTATGACATAAATATCTAACATTATTTGAGAAAGTTTTTTTTTTAATTTTCATTGACTATCCTTCATAAACATACTACATTCTATGATCTTTGTTGTTTCTGTAACCCTAGTAGACTCTAAGACCCATGTAGCTTGTATGGCTGTAATAGTCACTACAACTGACATAGCTTGTAACATTTGTGGTGTCTCTATGAACTGAATATCCTCTATAATCTGAAGCCTCTTTAATGAGCCAAGTATCTATGACCTTAGTAGCCTTGTTTCCTGTGAACTCTCAATGACTTGAGTTTCCTCTCTGAACTGTTTACACTTTATGAGCAGAATGACTTATAAGACTTGCATAGATTTTATGTCATGCGTATGCTCCTATCTGCAATATATTCTCATATATTCTATGGCCTACATAACTTCTATGGAATTAGTTATTTATGTGACATACATAGCAGCTATCACTTAAGTTTCTTCCATGATACTGTAGAACTGATAGCATGTATAAACTATACACCCTGTACAGCATCAACAACCTTCATAGCATTTATGACTTGAGTGTTTTTTTCACTTCATTAGGCAGTATGATCTTGGTAAGTTCTCTTAGTTTCTACTGTCTATGAACTGGGGAGTGTAACCCCTATGACAACTAGATCATATATATCCTACTTATTGCTATGAACTTTGTATCTTCTTTGACTGACATGACCTATGATGCATTACTGTCCTTTGCATCTTCTGTAATCTGGGTCCCTCTACAATCAGCATAACCTCTGTTATATTGAATACCCTGATTGGCCTGAATAGCCACATGGTATTAGTAGCCTCAATTACAAGAGTAATACCTATGATCTGCTTAGCTTGCATGTCCTAATTAGTCTTTATGGCCTGAGTAACTAAAATGAACCTTGTAGGGCCTAAGCACTGCATATCCTCAATGCTCTGCATAGACTACAAGGTCTAAGTATGCTCTAAGATTTTCACAAATTCTGCATGCTAAGTAGCCTCTGTGACCAGCATAGTTTATATGAATACTATAGACTTTTTAACTGAGTATGCTCTCAATTTCCATACTCTATATTGCTTGAGGATACTGTATGACCTGACTCGCTTTTATGGTTTGTGTTTCCTTAATGATCTGAGTACCATCTAAGATGTTTGTAGCCTAATTGATCATAGTGGCACTTATGACAGTGTATTCTCTATGATTTTGGTAACCTTTATAATTTAGTAGCCTCTAATGCATAAGAATCCTCTATGAAATTTGTAGACTCTATAACCTGATTACTCTATGGCATGAGTAGCCTATATGACCTTCATAACTCCTATCACCTGCATAGATTCTATGGGCTGATTAGATTCTATGTCAGCCTCTATGAACCAAGTAGGCTCCAACATTTTCAAAGACTTTATGACTTGCATATCATCAATTTTATGATGTGTATATCTTGTGTTTGCAACCTGTAAAGCCTCTATGGCCTCCATAGCCTCCTTGTACTGAGAAGCCTCTATTGCCTGCATACCATCCAACAGTGGAGTACTCTCTATGAACTGAATTTCTTCTATCACTTCAGTAGAAATTATGGTCATATAGCCTCTATAAGTAAATGACTTCTGTAAACTGCTTAGCATCTATGATATGAGCAGTCTCTATGACAAAGTAGCCTAGATTATCTTAATCACCCAATGATGTTGTTTATCTGTGTGAACTGAAAAGTTTCTTTGACCTAGTTGTTTCTATGCAACATGTACAACCTATGATCAGCATAGATTTTAAGAACTTTGTAGCCTCTATGACTTATGTAGTCTATCTGATCTGTATAAGCATTTATAAATTTGTTTGCTTAAAAGATTCATTAATTACTTTGACTGGCCTAGTCTATATAACTTGAGTAAATGCTATGTGCTAGGTGCCTCTATAACCTGAAATTTCTATGAACTTAGTAGCATCTATGGTGTGAATTATCTATGTTTCTAAGAGTTCTAAAATTTCAGATAATAAAGGAAATAGCACCATGGTCACCACAGAAATACAGAAGAAAATCAAACACATAATGGGGTGTGGGAGGGGTTAGTTTTAGGTTTAGAGTTAGGGTTATGGAGGGGGGCAAGAATGGGGGAAGGAAGAACTGTATAGAGGGAAAAGTGGGGGGGAATGGTGGGGGGAAGGGAAAAAATAAAAATGAATCAACCAACATTACCCTATGTAAATTTATGATTACACAAATGGTATGCCTTTATTCCATGTACAAACAGAGAAACAACATGTATCCCATTTGTTTACAATAAAAAAAAACTACACTCATACATTGCTGGTGGGGCTGCAAATTAGTGCAGCCACTTTGGAAAGCAGTGTGGAGATTTCTTAGAAAACTTGGAATGGACCCACCATTTGACCCAGCTATCCCACTCCTTGCCCTATACCCAAAGAACTTAAAATCAGCATACTATAGAGATACAGCCACAACAATGTTCATAGCTGCTCAATTCACAATAGCCAGACTGTTGAACCAACCTAGATGTCCTTCAATTGATGAATGGATAAAGAAACTGTATATATATATATATATATATATATATATATATATATATATATATACACACACAATGGAATATTACTCAGCTATAAAGAATAATAAAATGATGGCATTTGCAGGCAAATGGATAAAATTGAGGAATATCATGCTAAGTGAGATAAGCCAATCTCAAAAATCCAAAAGACGAATGATCTCACTGATAAGCGAATAATGACACATAATGGGGGTGGCAGGGGGCAAGAATGGAGGAAGGAGGGACTGTGTAGAGGGAAAAGAGGGGTCAGAGTGTTGGGGGGGAGAAAAAAATAAAGAACACTGCTGCTTCTATGCTACTATGGTGGCATATATCCATCTATGCTATCAACAAATTATATAATTACTTTAGGTACAGACTGAAGAGGAAATAAATTAACTCATTATTTCAGTAATTGATAGTAGAAATACATTCATTAATTATTTTATGTATAACTTAGAAATTTATAGGTTTCCAGGGGAGCATTGGTAGAAATATGTGCTTATTTTTGTGAGAAGCTGCAGGCAAAAGAAAAATATTTTTCTGGTAAAAAATGGAAGAAATCTTTTCTTATTTTTAAATTTTTAAAAAAAGTTTTACAGACTTCATTTTGATTCATCATGTACAAATGGGTACAACTTTCATTTCTATGGTTGTTTACAATGTAGATTCACATAATTCATGTAATCGTACATATACCTAGTGTAATACTCTCTGTTTCATTCTACTATCTTTTCATCCCCCATGTCTTCCTACCACATAAAAAGAAGAAATCTTAAGTTAGTAGTGACTTTTAATTTTAACTACATTATCAAATATGAAATGTATCTGTTCCTTTTAAATTTTTCATGTTCTTATATCTTTTACATCCAATTATTTTTATAGTTACATGATTATGTGGAAAATCTATCTAGTGTACTCTTGAGTATATAATAGCATTACATTACTTCTAGTATATTTGTTTCCTGTTATGCCTAAGGTTTTGTACTGGCACCAATTTTCTTACATCAGATAATATTACATTTTTGGAGTTTGCATTATGTAATTCATGGTATCATGAAGAATGAGTACTGAAGTGACAATGTGTTGTTTAATGTTTTCAGGAGCATGTATAAAGATGTTGAGTTTCTGATGTGTCTGACAGTGATCATGTAACAACTGGTAAAATTGCCTTTTCCCCCTTTGTAATGAATAGGCAGTGTTCTGATTGGTGCACTGTAAACGTAAGGAAAGGTTGTGTTTCATAGGATTGGTGAGAAGGCACTGCTTCCACTTGACATTTAATGATAGATTATGTTGGCTCTTGACATGTACTTCAACTTTTTCTCCACCCACAGATATAAGTATTTCCCAAATTGTAATGAAGAAAGGAATTGATTGATCCTTCCTTCAGAGAGTAGAGATGAGACAAGTGGATAGAAGTTGTAGGGAGGTAAATTCTAGATTAATTAGTGTAAAGAAAGTTTTTCAATCAGAATATTCCAACAATCTAAAACAGTCTAACTAGTTCTTTGACATTGGACTGAGTTTAGTAGTGCTATGTGACTACCATTCCTAACAGCCTTCGTGCTTGGACAAGTTGCATGTCAGGTCTGATTTCTTGATCAGGGTTTCAAGGCAGATGGGGATTTGGTGTGAAGAAGAAAATGCACTCCCTTCAAATAAAAGTGAACATTTCAGGGCTGGGTTGTGGCTCAGTGGTAAAGAACTTTCCTAGCCTGTGTGAAGCACTGGGTTTAATTCTCAGCACCAGATAAATAAAGGTATTGTGTCTATCTACATCTAAAATAATACATTAAAAAATTGAAAAGCTTTGAAAAGAAGTGAATGTTTTTTCTTTCAAAAGTCCTTATATCATGATAGGCGCTAACAGTATTCGCTTTGGTACTCATTCTAATTCCACATCTGTCCCCAAGAAATACACCTATTAAAGCTATTGATCTTTGTGAATAGTGGCATTTTCCCCATTGAATGATAAAAATAACAAATAAAAAATGGCATTTTGTGACCAACTGGTAAGAAAAAACTTATAATACATGGTAGGTAGAATGAGACCCTTCTATCTGAGGTTATTGTATGTGGGTAAGATTCTGCCTTTCTCTCTGGCCTTCATCTTGCCCCTTAGCCCCTCATGTGGTGTTCCTGTAAATGCTAGTGGACACTACCCACCAGGCTTCAGTGCACAATAAGCTTTTTACAGGTGGTCACTGGTCATATTGCTCCATCTTTTCACATGTCAAACCCTTAATAAACCCAAGGCCTGTGACCTGTTCCCACCAATGCTGGAATGCTGGGTTCTCAATAAACAATAGTGGTCTTAGCTGTCATGGTTACAGCAGAAAGCAGTGTTGTCATGCTTCTGCACACACTACACATTCCCACACTGCAGGCTGACAACTCATCACTTCCACAAGGCAGGTCCCATCATCACCTATTTCCTCTTACTGATAAAAACACTTCAAGGAAAGGAAATGAGCTTATACAACTTCCAAGTGGTAGGGCTCAGGGTAGAGCTTAGGGACCCCTGAACTCACAGCCCAAATACTATGGCCAGTATCATCCAAAACAAAAGGTTTCCAAAGATGAAAGTGACTAGAGGTGACAGCGGAATGCAGATGAGTATAGAATGAAGAGGGAGGGTCTGGGACCAGAACTGACAGACTCATGAGAAAAATCACTGAGGACCCCATGACAGATCTGGACAGGCAAAGACAACTTAGAAGAATGTAGGCTCAAGAGAGCCACATGCTCATCAAGGATGGCAGGTTGGCTAGATGGGCAGAAAGGTAATCAAAGGAGAAAGGTTCTGGGAAGAAAGGTGGGCTGGTCTGCCACCAAATGTTTACCCAGAATACCAAATATTCTGCTTTTTATGGTGTCTATGACTGTGCCCTCATATGAAGGCTGAACTCCACTCTCCTTATTTCCCCTGAAATCAACAAAGCCAAAAGCACAATTAGTTTCAAGAAGATTCATCTTCAGCCTGGAAGACTTTGTGGACCATTTTAATCTGATTTTGTAAAATGCATAACTCAAAGCCATATTATTTAAGTCTCATGTCTTAATATTTGGGTATATTAAAATGTTGGTTTGCTTCTCTCTCTCAGACTCAGATGCACACACACACACACACACACACACACACAAACAACTTACTGTCAAATGCTAAATGTATCTTCAGGTTTCCTTGAAATAACTCCTTCAAAGTCTTGTTGTACTTCAGTGCTATTTTTTCTTTCACCAAATGGTCAATCAACAACCTCATTCTTTGTAAGAGAGTAAACATACTTACAGACCTCTGTTCCCAATACAGACCTAAGAAAAGAAAGCACAAATCTTTGAAGACACTCTCAGCTCCATTGGTGACCATCAAGTTTGAACACCCCATCAAACTACACACCAGATAAAAAAGTGCTTGGCTTCTCAGTAACCAAGCCTGCATGAATAAAAAAGCCCATATTTCATAAAGATTTCTTAAAAGACATGTGGTCTGGGATAGAGTAGGGGGTGGAAACATTTCCCAGTGGAACTAATGACTCAGATCTGCTACCAAAAAAGAGATTTTTCCAGAAGGAAGTATTTCAGAAGATTATATACATATATATATGAATATACATCTCAAAACCACATGTATGTTGTAAATTATACAAAAAATAAATTTAAAAACTCACATGTAATCTCAGCAACACAATTTAGGATGCTGATGCAGAAAGATGGCATTTTTTTTTTATTAATTGCAATTTCAACATTAGCCTTAGCCCCAAGAATTTTGTGTCCAAGGCAAATGGTTGTTTATGCACACCCTAGTACCAGCTGTTGCCAACAAAAGTGACCTATTAATGTTATTACCACAAGAAAATTTCTATTCCCACCACTTAAGACTTACCTCCAGGTGGAGTTCAGCACAGGATTACTAGTTTTAGAATAGTGAGACTGACAACACCCAGTTTTCACCCTTTAAAATGTTAATATGAATACATCATTTTCGAAAACCAAAACCAAAGCCAAGAGAAAAAAAAACACAAAATGAGCCTTAGAAACTTAATCAGGCCCTGAGAAAATTAGCAAGTCCCTGTCTCAAACAATAAAATGTGCTGCAGATGTGGCTCAGTGGTTAGGCACCCCTAGGGTCAATTCCTTGAACCAAAATAAAAAACAAAAAGGGAAAAGAGATGGATAAACAAACATACTGCTCAACAAATGACAGTGTGTGGCATTTATCTGAATTTTGATTCAAGCAAACTATTAAACAGAAAGGTACAATAGTAAGTAAAATGCAAAAATGAAGCATTCTTATGCTTTAGTATTACATGTTTAAATGTTTAAACACACAATCCAGAAGTACTGAACACTACTGTACATGGAAGTGTATCTCATCATGCTTTCATGAATGTTTAAGAGTTTTCTTGATAAAAAATAAAATAAACTTAGAAGCAGCACAGGACACAGCAGTCCTACAGAAGGATTGATGCAGGGCATCCTGGGAGGGTTGACTATTCTATGATCCCAAATAAAGCAGGAGTGAGCATGGTCCAAGTAATGAATGTGGACTCAGAAGGTCTGGGTCCTACTCTGGTCCTGTTCTTCCCAGGTGAGTGACCTTGGATGGAGACAGATCCCACTGGAGCTTAGTCCTTTGTGTATGCATGGGGACATCCCACTCAGTGCACACAAGTGAAAGGTGCTGTGAATCATGAACACTGATATTCTAAGTGCTGGCAATAATATAAACCCCTGTGTAAACCTATGGTGACAGAGAAGTCACAAAAGGATTGTTTCTGGCTTGATTGGAAGAAGGACAGCTCAGTCACTCCACAGAAACAGTCCCTTATCCAGTAAACATGGGAAAATTCCAAGTACAATGCAGATGATGTCTATGGGAAAGAGCACAGTTGGCTGGCAAAGGTCAAATGGAAATGTCAGTCAAACAGCACTTGAGTCAATTAATTGGCTTCTGCTCCTCCCTGCTGACCAAGATGAGCCCAAATGAGACTTTCAGCAGAGAAGAAAAGTGAACATTAAGGCAGGACTCTGAGACCTTATCTTCTGAAAAATTATTTACTTCAACCAAGGAAAAACATCATGAACCCATAGTTCACCACTTCAGGAAGAGCACTGTGAGTAGGCCAAAGTGACTGAAAGAGCTATGAAGTCAGACTCCAGGATCTCCATCAGGGGTCCTCCACTGGGCAAGGAATGTCTCACCTGAATATCTCATCATCTATAAGCTGGGAAACAACACCACTGGAAGAGTGATCTGGAAGGTAGGATGTGAACATATGAGGGTGCTGAAACCATCCCTACAGAGAATGTGCTCAAGGTCAGAGCTGTCCCATGCACTAAGTGACTATGCAATAGGTACCTACCCTTGTATTAGGTCAGGAGGTATATGATAATGTCACTCAGTCATTTTACTAGGGATGCTGCTCTTGAAACCATTTTTATGGGTCAAAATAGACTTATAGGTAGATATCATCATATCAGGAATAAAGAAATTTATTTAAGAAAGGGGTCAATCCATAAAAGCACAAAATGATCTTAAACATTGCACTCCTAAAGACTGCCAAATACATGAAGAAAAAAATAATAAAAATAAAGAGGAAACCTATAATAACAGTAGCTTGGGAGACTGAGGCAGCGGGATCATGATTCAAAGCCAGCCTCAGCAATGGCAAGGTGCTAAGCAACTCAGTGAAATCCTGTCTCTAAATAAAATGCAAAATTGGGCTGGAAATGTGGTTCAGTTCAATCCCCAGTGCCAAAAAAAGGAAAAAGAGGAAAAATAAAACAATTAGTTTTTGAGATGTCAACAATCCACTCAATTAAAAAGTAAACAGAAAATTTGTAAGGATACAGATTTTAAAATTTACAAACTTGACCTAATTTAATTTATGGATCATTCCACCAAAACAACATGACAAAATTTACTGGTTTTCAGGGTATAAGGAAGAATACTTTCATGACAAAACCCTAGTCTAATCCACAAAACTCTCAATAAAATTAAAAGGATTCTAATTATACAAACTATATGCTCTGATCACAAGAGAATACATTTAGAAAGTTCAACTGTAATATCACTAGAGATTCTATGAATGTTTAGAATACAGAAATAAAAAAAGATAACAAACAACTTTAGTCCTACAAAGTCAATGACATTGACAAAATAGACACATTTCCTAAAAGACTAGAAATATAAAATCTTACATGAGAAAGAGATAACCTGAACAGCCCTGTATCTATTAAAATTTTTAATTGACTGAAATATTTCCATTAAGTCTAGGCTCAAGTGGGTTTACTTTTTAAAGTATTTTTTTTATTAGAGTGCAAATTAAACCCAGTGCATGACACATGGTAGGCAAGTGCTGTACCATTTAGCTTCATTCCTAGCAGTTTTTAATTTGAGAGAAGTTCTCACTAAATTGCCACATTTGGCCTTAAACTTTCAATCCTCCTGTTCTTATCCTCCAGGGTACGTGAGATTACAGATGTGTACCAATGTGCCCAGGTTTTCTTAACTATAGACCAACATACCTCAAGAAGACATGTGCAAAACCTCTAAAAATTTTGATCTTGGCAATATAAAATATGGAAAGTACATCTTGACTAAGTGAGAATTTTCCAAGGAATGTAAAGATGGATCATTCTTTTTAAATCAATAACTTTCTATTCGATGCAAAACAAAGCATTGGACACAATTTGATGAAACTCATAATGAAAACTCATCACACTAAAAATAAAAGGACAGTTCTGGAAATTTTATCAAGTTTAATTTAAAAAAGTAAATAAAACCAGACTCTGAAGGAAAAGAAAGCTATGTCCAGAATCAACCCAACTGTCTATGTAGAATATTCTACTAAAAAGATTGTACAAGGAAGAAATCACTTTAATGTAATATGGAATACAAGATCTACAGGAAGATCAACTGTATTCATTCAAGAAAGGAGGGAAAGTAAAGACATGAAAAAATTTCTTTAGCCACTTCAAACATAGAAATAAAACCTCAGTGAGAAACTAATCCATATCCATCAGAATTAAAAAAAAAAAAGCCAAATTCTGGTGAAAAGGTAGAGAAACCGGATCACTTTACATATGTTGGTGGGAATGTAAAATAATACAGCACCTTTAAAAATACTTTGACACTTTCTTAAACAACTACACATGGGTCCCCACCATGGCTCACTTTGGCATCCATCCCAAGGAAATGGAAACAGCTCCCAAATATTCCAATATAAATATGCCACAGCTAGATTGATAAGCACCCACAAAACTGTAATATCTTCATGAACTTTTTATGTTGGCCAATGAATCTAAAATAGAGTAAAAGAGTGAAGAGTATAGAAAAGTCAAACCAGTAGAAAGAAGTTGGAGGAACAGCACTACCCACTTCCAAGCTTATTGCAGAGGTCAGCAAACATCACAGTGTGTAAGGAAAATGAGACAAAGTGAAGATAGAGAACACAAGCAAACTCACACCTAAGTGGTCAAGCAAATATTGAAAAACATGCCATGTCAGTGGGAAAAGGAGAATGTTTTCCACAAATGGTGTAGGAAAACTTTGTGACTATATGTAAAAATAAATAAATAAATAAATAAATAATGATTTCAAGCTCTGCCTTAAACACTATAAGCAATTAAGGGGAAATGATCATATATCTAAATGTAAATGTTAAAAACGTAAAATCTTCTGAAACAAGAGATAAAAATCATCATGATGTTAGTTTTGGCTGACTTCTTACATAAATACGAAGTACTAAAGAAAAGAACTGGATGTACCTCAGAGGTACAACACTTATCTAGCATGCTTAAGGCCCTGAGCTCAATTCCCAGTACAAGAAAAAGACATTAACAATAAATGAAAGGACTGACCATGCACATGAACTGGTGAAAACTTGGAAGAGTTCTAACTTTGTACACGCTGTTGAGAATGTAATATGTTTATCTCTTTGGAAAGAGTTTGGCAGATTCTTAAAGTGTACACCTTCATCATAGTCAACATATTCCGCTCCTGGGCATCAACCAAGAGAAATTCAAGTACAGTTCTGCGTGTATATTCTGCATGTATTGCAAAGGTGAATAAATGAATGGATAAACAAATTAGAATATACACACAAAAAAATCAGTAACAAAAAGGAAGAAAACAATACACACAAGATATAAAAGTCATAATATAATAGAAGATAGACAAGAACACAAAAAATGTATGATTATATAATGTATTAAAATTTTATAGTGAGAGAAGGCACAGCAACAGTTTCTTGGAAAAAAGGAAATAATAAAGGGAAAGCAAGAAACTTGTGGGGGAAATGGATATATTTATTATCCTGGAAGTGCTGAAGATTCCTTAGGACACAACCTAAATGCATGCAAGTTTTTATAAATTAATTATACCACAATAAAGTATATGGAAAAATCCAACAAGTCATATATTAAAAGTTTAAATTCAGAAAAAATGGGGCCAAGAAATTAAGACTTGAGTAGGAAGATAACCACAAGAACAAAACAAACATTTCTTTCTTTTTTCTTTTTGTGGTGCTGGGGATTGAACCCAGGGCTTTGTGCTTGTGAGGCAAGAACTCTACCAACTGAGCCATATCCCCAACCCCAAAACAAACATTTCTAAATATCAAAAGATATCTATATACAAACAAGTCACTGTGAGCAATAGAGTATGTTAAAATGTAATAATATAGAGTAGCATTTGTCAAGGCAGATCCTGGAACACCAGAGTTTCTTCTAGAGTATCACAAGTTCAAAGCTATTTTATTGTAATAGCCAAATGTTATTTCTCATTTTCATTCTGGTTCTCCCAAGAGTGTATAGTTAAATTTCCCACAGATTACATGGCAAAAGATGAAATTAAAATATAGAAAGAGGGGAATCCAGTTGTATTCTAATTTCAAGATTTGCAGAACTTTACAGCAATACCATTCTTTCAACTGATTTCTTTGGTGATCAATACATATTTTACTAAAAATACTATGTATGTTAACATGTAATATGTACACAAGGTTTTATGTGAATGTAGTGTTTCTTAAATTCTCAGTTTTAATTCACAACAGGGCAAATATTAATAGATAACCTAATATAAATGAAAACTCATTTGATTTTTTAGTGTTGGGGAAGAGTTATTTATCATTGAAAATCTCTCAGGCAGTCCCCTTGAGGGGAACAACTGCCCTGTTAATGTCTGGCCAGACACCCTATGGGTGGGTCTCCACATTCTGGAGGGAAGACCTTCCACATGTTGACTGCAGGTGTGGCTGCTATAGACCATGCCTGGGCCATAAAAAGTTCAGTAAAGATATTCAGACTCAACCTTTAGAATCATGCACAGCATCTTACAATGAATGCTCTACAAACCAACATGATCTGCAATATTTGTATCTTGAATGTTTTTATCTCATTTTTGTATGTGTTCATTTCTAATGTGTTTTATATGAATATTATTCTAGAACAGTTTGAAATTGTTTAAAAATTGTACTTTGAGAAGATAGAAAAAGCTCGCACCTGTGTAAATATGAGGCTCTTCCCAAACTGCCCTCAACCCCTCATAAAAGTCGCAAAAAATTTATGTCTCATCTCTTATCTTATCTGTAAAGGCCAGTGGCTGACCCAAAAAGCAAACTTAAAGATAATGACGACCCTCCTCTCGGAGGTCAGGGAGACCCAGAACTTAAACTAACATGCTTTACAATTTTATATGTTAACCAATGAAAAAGAACACTGTAAAACTGCTTGCCTTTCATTATAAAAACCCTGCTAAACAAGGGCTCAGGGCCTCTTAGCGTCACCGGTTATGAAGTGCGTGGAGGACCAGGCTTGAGCTTGCTAATAAATGACTCTGTGTCACTTGCATTGATCGTGGTCTCTGGTGGTCTTTGCGGGGTCTCGAGCCGCTGGGCACAACAACTTCACCATGGAACCATGGAGAAACACTGAACTACATATCTTTCTTTTTCTTTTTCTTTTTTTTTTTTTTTTTTTTTTTTTAGTGCTGGGATTGTACGTATCTTTCAATAATAGCAATTGGTATGTTACCTAAAGCAAATTGTTATGACTAGAAATTATCTTTACTTCATTAACAACAATAAAGAGAACTGTCTCCCTCTATATGTTACTTTTAATACAAATATCAATGCAATCACACTTACAATGGGAATTGGCAATGGCAAAGAGAACCATTCTTCACTCTCTTTAGTGAAGAAATTTTCCATGGTTTCAGATGGGTTGATTCCATTAAGTTCATCTTTGCTATGTCCTGGAAATTAGAAAAAAATGATGAACACTTACAAAAATGATAATTTAAGCAAAAAGTTTCATCACAGCAAAATAAGTCAAAGAGGAAGAAAGAAGGACAAGACCCACTGAAAGACCTGGAAAGCAAATCTCACATGGTGCTTTCATCATATAAAGGGGCCCATGACTTGCATAAGCCCTGAGTTTCATCCTTGATTTTCTGCTAATTAATTGCAAGGCTGCCAGGCATGGTGACACAAGCCTGTAATCCCAGCAGCTTGAGAGGCTAAGGCAGGATGGAAAGTTCATAGCCAGCCTCAGCAACTTAATGAAGACTTAAGAAACTCAACAAGACCTGGTGTCTATGTAGAATATAAAAAAGGGCTGGGGATGTGGCTTTGTTGTTAAGCACCTCAGAGTTCAATCACTGGTACCAAAAACACGCACAAACATGCATACGAACTAATTGCAATACCATCAGAAAATTGCTCAGTTTCTCAGTACTTCCATTTTTTCACCCATAATATGCAGGTAACATTTTCTTCACCTTTTGTGAGTTAAGGAGTGATGGCAAACCGAGACCTGGCTGTGAAATAAAATTTCAAAAACGTTATGGTTGGAGTCCAGTGCCTGGGGAAGGGGTCAATTTCCCTCCCCTCTCTTAGCCTTTCTCCAGAAAGTTGAAATGACCAATAAATAACTGTCTTAAGAATCTAACTAGTTCCTCCTGAAATGTAATAGATGTCTGTGAGAGGAGCTGTTTCTTCTTTTGTCTTCTGTGAGCAAACTTTATGTTAGAAACACTGCAGGAGGCCTTCAGTCACATAGATTAGGAATTTTTTTAAAAAACGAAGAAGAAAAAGCTCCAATGGCAGAATGGGTCTAAGACGACGTCAAGTAACATTAAATTTTTGTGAGAACCTGTGGATCAGGGCTTAGAGTTTTGGAGTGCTAATCTTCTCTGGGACCTCTGGCGTAAAATAAACTTTGGTTTGTCCTAATTTCTGAGTGCCATCTTGTCGTTTTCTCAACAAAATGTGATGAAAAAAATCATACTTCTACAAGATAGCTCCCAAAGAAAATCACAGAGACTTGCACCTTGTAGAAGCAACGGAAAACTAGTCACGCACTAACCTCCCAGTAAATCTTTTCTTAATAACAATGCACCCTGAAGGAAAGGGGCAGATACTGAATGCAGTGCTCTGCACTTTGACCTTCCCCCAGTGCAAAATAGTCCAAAATGGAGGCAAAGAAAATTATCAAAACTCTGGGAAACAATGGATCTCAGAGAAAGAAAAACAATGGGCAAGATTTGAGTACTCTTCCCTCAGGATCTGAACTCCTATCTCCCCAGATAACAATGAATTTTAACCTTTTTACAACTACCTTCCTAAGTTAAAAGTTTAACCAGCAAAATTAATTCCTCGACTGTGCAATCTTCACATCCAAAATCTCCAAAACTATAAAACCCAGATTTCTTCTGCAACCTGCAGGTCATCTCCATACCCAGAAAATGGGCCCTCCTGTGCCTGATTGATTGACTTCACTTAAAAATAAAGAAAGCTTGCTGATCCGAGGTTTGACTCCCGTCTCCTGTGTCTGTCATTTGTGGTTCATGAGCTTATAATTATCATTACTGTGCTTTCACAAGTTCACTTGATAAGAAATGGCTGCAACACAGTATAACACACATTTCCGAGTTTCTCCCCTGTAAAAGCTTCGGTGTAGCTTTCATTCATCAGGCTCAATGTAGATCCAGAAAAATAGAGTTTTAGCATGCCCTAACCCACTCAGTTCTTCTTGTCCATAAGGTCTGGGGACAGTGACAAGCTCAACCACAGCATGGCCTGAGAGCGAAAGATCACAGAGAGCAAGGGTGGCCTGAAGTGCACAGTACCTTCTCGATCCTGTCCAGGAAGAGCTCTTCGGTGCAAGTTCAGCTGCCCTACAGCAGACCTCTCACCCTGAAACCCAACAAAATCGCTCTGTCCACGTGAACGCGGCAAGCCTGCATCCACTCAAGCAGCGCTGAAGTCACAGAAGGAGCCATCACCACCCACCCAGCACCACTCAGACCCATACTGGCAGTGCCCCCTGTCGACACCACCGGGTAGAGCCACTGCCCCAGCATAGTGCGCATGCCTATCTTGCCTCCCGGGAAATCACTGGGACTCTGGGGATCAAAAGAGGGGCCCTTGTTGTGACTGCTGAACCCAGGACAGTCCAGGTGGGAGGGTGCTTTTGTGAAATTCCAGCAGTGTCTGAGTAAAACCCAGCCAATCTCAGGATCCCAAAGTATTGGATGGTGGTCCAGGGGCCCCCAGTGTACTTTTTTTTTTTTTTTTTGGTCCTTTGGGGTCAAAGGTCTTGGTAAAATAGAATAAACTCTGCTGGGGGGGTTGGTTGGGGTAAATTCATGGAGCTCAGAGTAAGATGAATGTTCCATTTTTAAATGGAAAAAGAAACAATGGAAATCACTTTGTTTTTCTTCCTAGCTCGTAGGTGTTAGAGCTCATGTACTCCATGATGGCGAGGCAGGTTACGAGTACAATGCCACTGGAAGATGAGACAGGGAGATGAGTCATCTCATCCTTATTTACCAGAAGTTCCACTGCAGTGAACAACTCCTGCCACTAAGAACTTATTGCCATGGCAATTCACGCCTCAGGTTTGGCATTATAAAATGACCAATGAGGACAAAGTGGGCAGTATTCTAATTTTGTATTTTAAAATAACCAATGAGAGAATTTTGGACATTATTCTAACCATGTGTTACTAGAAAACCAGTGGGAGCAAATGCAGTGACCCCAATCAGATCTGTGTAGGGAAGGGAATGCCTCACAGTCAGCACATAAGACAAATTTGCCAACTGTGGAGACTTGAGCTTCTCTTGCTCAGCCCATTCTATTCTACCCCACAGAATGATATTTTCACTTTCATTGTCAGTAATCAAGGACCTGGACTCCCAACTGTGCACCCCAACTAGTGTTGTGCCCGAAGGCTCGAGACCCCGCAAAGACCACCAGAGACCACGATCAATGCAAGCAGCAAAGAGTCATTTATTAGCAAGCTCGAGCTTGGTCCTCTGTGTCCTTAACCAGTGACGCTAAGAGAGGCCCCCCAGCCCTCGTTAGCAGGGTTTATATAATAAAAGGCAAGCAGTTATACAGTGTTCTTCCTAATTAGCTGACATATACAATTGTAAAGCAAGTTATCTTAAGTTCTGAGTCGCTCTGACCTCCGGGAGGAGGGTTATCGTTAGCAAGGTTTGTTCTCAGGTCAGCTCCCCTGGCCTTCACAGATAAGAGGAGAGAGGTCTGTGTTTATACATTCTTTACCATTTTTACGACCAGGGCTGTGGGCAGTTTGGGAAAGCTTGTGTTTATACAGGTGCGGAAGAGCAGGGCTGTGGGCAATTTGGGGAAGCCTGTGTCTCTATCTTTCACTAGCACATGTATTTGACATCTTTTCTTTGGTCAGAATACAAAAATGTTAAAAAGCAAGTGGAAGAGGAGCCACTCAGGGAACTGAGAAGGGATAGGACTGGATGGGATATTCAATAGGGAATGTTGATCTAAAGAAGAAAGAAAAAAATTCTCCAAAGATTAATGATAATTATTTGAGAATGGCAGACTTTCGCAATGTTGATACTGTTAGGTAGAAGTTTAGGTACACCAAGATGGCGGAGACAGGTTACAAGAAAAATGCCAGTGGAGGAGAAGATGGAATCTCTGAAAGTCTCACTGCCATGACAACTCCCACCACTAAAGACTTATCACCATGGCAATTCCCGCCTCAGGTATGGCACTCTCAAGCAACCAATGGGGATGAAGTGGACAGTATTCTAATTAGATTTTCTAAATTAACCAATGGGGAAAATTTAGACACTATTCTAATCAAGTATTACAAGATAACCAATGGGAGGTAATCAATGGGAGCAATCAAGTATATATAGGAGAATAAATGCTTTAGACCTAGGCATATAAGACACTGATTTCTGGGCTTTCTAGATTTGTGGACCTTGAACCTGTCTTTCAGTCAATCCACTCTACTCCAAACTAAGGAGTGCTGCCTGCACCTTCACCTTCATTAATTCCATACTTGCCTGTTACCTCTAAGTGTCTTCCTCAGTTCTTTGTTTATGACATCAAGTATTTTAACCCTAACTGGCACCTCCAAAATATTGGTAACTGAACACTGCAGTGAGAATATGCCTCTTGTTATAAACTGTGGGCAAAGAGGTTGAGAGAAGGACAGAAAATTAAAGACAAATCTAATATGGATTGCATTAGGATTGCAAATCTTGCTCATGATGGTTAAAACCAAGAGTGACATCAATCTAAGAGTGCCCAGACAATGGTTTGACAGATACTTATAGAAGCACTTTTTGCATAAAGTTGTGGTGCTCTCTATACAAATTGTGATTATAAAACAGTATATTTTGATAGTCACAAACAAGTAAATACTGTCTTCTCAGTATTCAGTTATAGCCAGTCTGAACTAAAAATCAGGGGTGAGGATGCAAGAGCTTGGGACATCAGGACACTTTATGCTCATTCCTCAGATTCATGGTTATCTTCACAGACTGCAGGTGTAAGAGAAAATGTATGCAGTTTAGACAGGTTTAAAAATACTTTTGTTTTTGTTTATCATAAAGCTCACTAACTGGCCATTGCACTGTTACCACCTCTCATACTGAGCCCTGTTTTCCACGCCTCACACCTGGCATACAGAGGTGAGGGAACATGCCGTGTTCCCTGGGAACACACCGGTGGGAAGGTGAAGTCCCGGAAGAGAAGCAGGGACGGCACCATAGGCGCCATATTGTAGGAACTATCAGCCAGGAGTGGGGAGGGGCGCTGCTGCTTATTGTAAAGGTCAGAATGTTCTCAGAATGAGAACTTCTTCTTGGTCCCTGACAACTCTAAGAGTCATTATTTGTTCTTCAGTCTTTTCTCTAGTATTGTCTATATCTTAATCTTAATCTTTACTTTTTCTGTGTTTGCTTTTTCTTGTCCTCAGCTGAGTAGAGAGCTGTCAAGTAGTGATTAGGTCAAAACTGCAGCAGTACCTTGGTGTCTTCTGCAGGTACATCCCTCCTCCTCCACCCCTCTCTACACACAGTTCAAAAACAATTCCACACTGTCACTGAGACCTCAGAACTCATGGAGGCTGCAGAGAAAACATGTTCATTAGAATTAGAATAGAAATGTCACATTTGCTGAAGCTGCTGCACAGAAATGGGGGCACCTCCTTCCTGCTCCCAACTCCACTTTTCAGTGTCCAAATCTTCTACCTGTCCTACATGGTATCATGAGAAACAGTGATAACCTGAGTTGAGACTACCCTGTCTCACCTCTTCCACCAGTCAGTTGAGAGAAATATTGGGTGAAAATTTGCATAAAGATACTTATGATGTTATGCTTTAAAATCTTCTTGGTATTTTTTTTTTCAGTAGTGGGGATTGCACCCAAGGGCACATAACCATTGAGCTATATACCTAAGCACCCCCTTTTTTGAGGTGGTCTAATTAAATTGTGCAGGATGACCTCAAACTTGAGAGCTTATTCTCTCAAGTCACTGGTTATATAGGCATGTACCACCATAATTGGTTAGTGTTGTAAATCTTTAATTTTTATTTTCATGAATTTTATTAGGGGAATTCATCATTTCCAGTTCTTGAACAAGATGGAAATCTACATCAACAGAAGTGTTCATGTCACTCAGTCTACACCATGTCTAATCATCCTTCTTCCTAGAGTCCTATTTTGAGAAGTCAAAAGGCCCCTGCCCAGGCCCACCAACCTGGACCCTGGTTACATCCATTCACATTTCCCAATTCTTTACCACCCATAACATGCCTCCTGGTTATTATGTGGGGTCCACAAAGGACCTGATGTAGGCCCAGATGCATGTGCACTCTGTGTAGGATAGCCACATGTGTCAGACCTCCTTTCCCCACTCTGCCGTGACATTCTACCAAGATGTTCTGTCTCATCTCAGGTCCAGAACAATAGAGTAAGCTCACCATGGACCAGTACCTTTGAAATTGCAAGTCAAACTAAACTTTCCCTCCCATAAGTTGTTATTGTCATGTATTTTAGTCATGATGACAAAAAGTAGACCAATGTACCAGTGCTCGTCTAGTCACCATATTGTTACTTCTCAGGACAACACTGACGTAGGTACTGCTGTCCAGGTCTCATGTAATTTATCTATCTATCTGTCTATCTACAAATCAATCCTCTATCTTTTATTCCTTCATTTTAGTTATATATAATATTTGGGTTCATTTTGAGAAAATTATATGTACATGGAATTTTAATTATTCCATTTCAGCCTGTTCTGTCCCCTGCTTTCCCTCTCCCTATACCTCTTCCTGTAGTTCACTAGTTTTTCTCTAATTCATTTATTTATTTCTTTTGGAACTTAAAAGATATACATAAAAGTGAAATTTACTATGATATATTTATTCATGCACATACCATAATTGTGTCAAATCCATTTAGTATTTCCTCCCCTTTCCTATCACTATTCCCTCTATTCCTCTCCATATTTTTTTCTACTCCATTGATCTTCCATATGGGTTTATGATATCTGACCACCATTTCCCTCCTCTATATATTAAAAAATAAAATTCATACAACATATAATATTGGCTGATTAATTTTTTTTCTTTTTTATTGAATATTTTAAGAAATTTATCAATATTAAAAATCTTATTATAATATTGGTATATAAAATACAGTGATTAGAGATATTTCTTAATTATTTTTCATTAATTCAATGTGCCAAGAATCCAATACTAACCACAATATACATTAGATATTTCTTTAGTTTGATTAATAATTCTTTGTATGAGAGTAACTTAAATAGCATATTTTCAATATGTTTGATAGTTGGAAAAGTCTCTCCCAATTCTGGTGAGTTATCTATATATAAGTGACCACTTTGTTTGCAGACTATATTCTTAGATGGAAAGATTAAAATTTTTTTCATAACCAATGCAGTGAAAATGGCAAAGTATGAATTATGTGAATATTCAATTAAATGATATGATACATGAGTCACCCCTTAACCTGAGAGTTCACTAATGTTAGGTAAAGTAGTAGTAATGAAATTAATTCATTTGGACATCAAAGGAACACTCTGATGTGCAGTTACTGCAGTCTCATTTGGAAGGGACAGCAAGAGGCAGAGAAATGCAAGACATGTTAAGGACACTCAGTTAATAAATCAAGGAACTTGTGTTTATAACACTGTGTTGCATTATTGATTTTATGCTGTACTAAATGAGAAATAGAAAGCTATGTATCATAAGAATAGAATCCCCAAACTAAAGTGTATAATGATACTTTTTCAAAGAAAGATTCATACACTAATACAGTGTATCTTCAACATAATGTGGCAGAATGCAAATTTTTACCATAATAATTACCATTTCATAGAATATAATAGCAAAATTGCTTAAATTCCTTGTGGTACTGGGAATTGAACACAGGGTCTGATTAATATTAGGTAAATGTTATATCTCTGAACTTTTTAGGGATTGTTCACCATCCAAACCTGAACCATCCAACTGTGGTAACTTCTACACACCTGTAGTTATTTAAATTCCACTGTAACTAATTACAATGAAACATTCAGTTCCCAGCTTCACCGGACATATATCAGGGACTCTGTGGCAATGTACATGACTATTTTGGATGGGGCCCATTTGCAATGTTGTCAGCATTACAGGGAGCCACATTGGCAGTCCTGGAGCAGAAGGGCTCTTTTTCTCAAATTCCACATCTGCAACTCTTGCACATTTTGCCTTCATTCAGCCCAGAATGAGACACAGATGATAAAAACAAAAATGATATATTTTATGGGATGTCACACAGTATTTAATACATATACAAATTCTGTAGTATTTAAATCAGGATAAATATATTTGTCTTCCTCACACTTACAAATTTAAATGTACAAGTGCTCAAGCACTATTTAACGGTTCCTTGTTTCTTTATTTAACTTATAGTCACCAATCATTTTTTTTTTGTATCTCTTGTGCTATGAATTCATTCTGCACCTATTAATAGCTATGCTTTCACTTTATGTGTTTTATTCAAATATGGTGTATTCCTTGTCAGAACTTTTAAAGATTTTTTTTTCTGCTTTGTTTTTGTCTTGTGCTATTTTTGTGGTGCTGAAATATTTCTTTATATTAAGGACAAATACTCCTTCAACAGGGGACAGAAATTGTCTATACTGTCCCTTCAAGTATGCACACATCACCCCGAAGCACTTCTCAGCAGACTCTGAAACCAGCTCACTGGTTCTGTAATTCTTCCATTTGCTTAAAGGTTAGAGTTCAGTGAATGCAGGCAGTAATCTGGATCTTGTGAATGCTGTCTATTTCAAGGAACCTGGAATAATCAGTTCAAGAAGTGGCACACCCAGGAGGCTTTTGTACAAATGAACAAGGGGAATGTCACACAACAACACAGGAGAGTTCAGGACACAGAATCTGTGTCCACACTGGTTTCTAAGTTATCTATGAAGGTCTCCTCATGGAACTTTTTTATGTGGCCTTGTACATACTGGCACCTGGGATACACCACCAAAACTTAAGGCCCTTCTCTCATGCTTCTCCTTTTTTATGTTTTCAAGGTGCCTGCATACTTCCATAAATTCTAGACTGGCTTCTTCTATCACCTGTAAAACTGTTACTAGTTTGCTAATTCACAAGGTGAATCTGATGGTTAGCTCATAGGCTTACTTTAAGTATTTTCTGGCTTCACAGAACTTTTGAGATAAACTTGAAATTCCATGTATGGTGTATGATGTTCTTTTTTGACTGGGATCCCATGTGTTTCCCCAATTTTTTCAGTCTTTACATTTTTTCACAGCATTACTGGTGTGTACCCTCTGGAAGTGCCATATTGTTTTGTTCCCTCTTCCAAGTTATCACCTCTCTCCTGCTGCTCTCCACCAGACATTGCAGTGGTTCAAGGACCTATCTCACGCTGCTGGAAGACCATCCAATGGCCAATGGCCAATGACTGTCTTAAAAGTGCCTGGCTTAGAGCTGGTGCTCAGTAAATACTGAACCAATGAATGATCATCACACTTTTTTCACAGTAAATAAGTGCAGATTAATAGTCAAATAAAAATAAATATAGGGACATGGAGGGACTGAAAGATGGCAGGATAGAGGAAGTTGGACTTATCAGGTCTTCAACTCAAAATTGAAAAGTGAAAAAAGTGTACCTCAGCAAGGTGGTTGAACAAGGGCATTCATTGAATTTTAGCATTGGGCAGCAAAATAACCAGTCACAGAAAGTCAAACCTTTAAATGTAGTATCAGAAATAAGGAAAGCCTGGAAAATAAAATTGACTTGGGGGAACCTCGGAAATAGAGAGGGAGGCTGACTTTAACTAACCAAGAGATGGTGGAGAAAGTTTTTGAGTGAAAAGTGATTAAAATCAATTGGCAAAGGACAGAGAGTCAACCCAAATCAGTGTTGCAGTGCTGGGAACCATTTCTAAGTGGCTGTGTGGTAGTGAGTAGAGGCTGCAGATTGAGAAATCACAGAGGAAGTTGCCAGTCTGAGTCAGCAGTCACCTACTTGGGACCCAGACTATATCTGGACCAGCACCATTGAAACAGGTGCAGAGAGGACTGTGTCCAGGGTGATGCAGCCTGGAGAGACCAAAGAGAAAGAGATACATTTGTGACTGGAATCCCATATGAGCATCAGGGAAAATCAGGCAGTTCCATCTATAGTCCAGATCAGATTCTGGGTAATCCACAGTCATAGAGATGACTGAAGCCTATTAAGGATGGGACTGATACCGCTCTTTACCGGTGACGAGTCCTGCTTCCTCAGGTGTGAAGTATAATGCCGGAGAAGCATGCCGAGGCAAATGTAGAGTGGAAAATGCAGCTTTATTAAAGAAAAGTAAAAGCAGACTTCTTCCGGGTGGAAGAAGGGGACCCAAAGGTGGAATCCATGGGATGAGCAAATCTCGTCCTTTTTATGGGTTTTATTCTCCCATTCTTTCTTCCTTATCTGTTCCCTTCCTGCCTATGGGATTAGGCCTGGTTTTGCAGGTGAGATGTAAAAAGTGAAAAGCAGATGGGGCAGGGGGAGGGTCAAAGTGATTCAGACAGGCAAGGGCCCAGGGGTCATTAATCAGCACCTTCCTGCCTGTAGTCTCTGAAAAGGGCAGGTAAATTTGGTTATCAATGGGTTCTGCAGGTCCGTGACATTCCATTCTCCCATGGCAGTCTCCAACTTCCAGAGGCAGATGACTTTATGGCCTCCATTTTCTTGATCTGACCTGATTTCCTATTTCTACACTAACTGCCTGTCCCCAATTCTGGCTTCAGGACTTCTCACCCTGAGTGAAAATTTCAGTAGGTATTCGAATCCCAGGCATTCAGTGAAGATTGGCATCTCTCCAGCAACAGAAAACTGGGAAACAAATCTCAAATACCCACCAGCATAGTTGAAGGACTCAGTCAAGAGCAAATTTCAGCTATGGAAAATTTTACCAGCCCCACTGCAGGAATGTCGCAGTCACACTCCCTATTTTCTCCCATCCTATACTAGGAAATATGAAGTTGAGAAATACTACAATCAGTATTGGTTCCTGGCCACAATGTCAGGCATCTTGTGAAGAAAGACAAAGACATACACTTAATAAGCCCCAGCTCTGGGTTTGTGTTATAGAGCCCCCTGAATAAATCACAAAAGAATGGCATCTCAGCATAAGCAGCAGATATCCATTCTTAACACATTTGACCACCTTGTTGGAAGCAATTTGTTTTCTTTTTCCAATTAAGAATAGTTTATGTATTATTCCATTTTATTTTAATTTTTACTTTTACTTTTATTTTCTATTTTAATTTTTCTTTTTTAAAAACTTATTTTCCACTTTGCAGTATTCTGTGTATATGCCTGGGGCTCTGTGTGTGAGATCTTCCTGTGTGGAAGATTTGTGCACATGTGTGTGTGTATATAATTGTATTCATGCAATATATGTACACATATATATTCATATATTTTTTTCTTTTATTTAATTGTTCTCATTTGTACCAATTTATTATTTAATCTTGGTTTGACTTTGGTGGGACAAAATTTTACAAGGGTTTGTTTCGTTTTCATCCTTTGCTTTGTACTGTGTTTTGTTTCTCTTGCTATCTTTTCATCACTCTTTTCACCTACTAAAAAGCACATTTTCCTGTTCACTCTACCTCTCTTTCTTTCTTTTATTATTTTAGTTATTCTTTTACTCCTCCATCTTCATAAGCTACCTATCTCTAGCATCTCCTTTTTTTTTACTTTTAATTATTTCAAACTCTCTCTCACCCTACAATCATATTTTCTCTTCAATTAAGTAACTATAATTCCACTCCCTGATAGAATTATATAGTTTATGTAATTACTACCCATTCATATCTTGATTATTAACACAGTGGATGACATAATAGACCCTGCTTGTTAATGATTGCTTATTATTGTTGCTGATGTTAAATCTTGACCCCACTATCACTCCACAGGTGATAATTAGTGTTATAGATGTCAAAGTACACCCAACACTTATTTAAGAACTGCACATATGTAATTAATTTTATTGCAAGTCCCTGCTCCCCCTTTTTCTAAGAGGAGCTGAAATATGGACACTTCATGCTCACAGAGCAGAGATTGTGCTGATGAGTCTCGCTTACAGCTCAACAAAGTAACAGTTAACCTTATTCCACACACACACACTCTAGAACCATAGAGCCTTCATGATACATCATATAGAATAGGGGAGAGAAACCCTTAAACAAACAACTAGGTCCCAAGTGGAAACAGCTAGAGGGGATGTCAGGTCCCACTCTGGTCATCTATTCATACAGCTAAAACAAACAAACAAAAAATCCCCAGAAAAAAAGGGACAGCAGCACACACAAGAACATAGATAAATAAGAGGGAGAGGGAGAGGTATCCAACACAACTGATGAGCAGGTTTAAGGGTTTTGAGAAAGAAGGAAACAGGGAAACTCTTCTCCCTGCAAAATTCACAGTGTGTGTGGGTGTGCATGAGCAATGAGTGAGCATGTGTGTGTCCATGGTGGGAGGAAGGGTACTGAGTGCCTGCAGCCTGGTGTTACAGTGTGCATCCCTGACCACCCTCCACTCTGGTTTGTCCCAGAACTGCTCTTTTGGGCTTTGGGCTTTCTGAGACTCACCCACCCCCAGTCCCTTACTGCCTCCCTTCCCACCCTGGGCCTGGAGGCCAGGCCTGGCAAGGGACAAAGAGGCAGGTTTCCAGCCAGTGTCTGACCAAATGTCCAGGGTTGGTGGGGGCAGATTCTCTGGATCTTTTCTCAGGTGCCAAGCCAGGGAGCACTGTCCCCAACCCCACTGATCAGAGGTCCTGGTAGTACCCTCCTTCCCTTTCCATGGGAGCCCCTGGACCAGAATTCAGGGAGAGGCTTCCTAGGAACAGGAGAGGCAATCTTTGTGGGAAGAGGGAAGATATGATCACCCACCGCCCGTGGGGACAATCACAACGCATATGCTCTTCTTGATCACAGGAACCAAAAGGCGTTTATTCCACAAGTCTCAGACTTATATGAAGAACATCAGCCTATCAGAGAGTAGACTACCAGGAAAGTCAGTCTATCAAGGAACAGTCTCCAGGCAGATACCAGGATCACCTCATGTACAACAGCCAACCAGAGTTACTTCCTAAAACTTGTTTATGAGTGCAGCTATGTCTGGCAAGCTGCCAGGTGCCATCTTAGAGATCAGGCCAGGGTGCGGCTATGGGGCCCTCAGAGCCCACCCCTGACAGGAAGAGGTTTCTTCAAACAATATCTAGTTCAACCCAAATTGGCAGGTAGCCTGATCTTTCCCATGACCCTCTAGTCTGTCACTTCCTTCTTTTTCTTTCCCTTCCACAGTGAGGCCCAGACCCAGAACCTCAGGGTATCCAGGTGGATGCAGGTGGCGTCTGAGAATGAGCCCCATGACAAGGGTAAGTTCCCATGGCAGGGATCCAGGTTCAGCTGAAGTGGGACACAGGGAAAGAGAAAACAGGTCTGGATCCTGGGAATGGGGTGCATGAGGTCCAGGCAGTGGTGGAGGGCTCTGAAGGAGTGTGGGAGGTGGGACATTGGGGCACAGGGTCCAGGTAGGAGGGTCTAAAGGAGTCTGGAAGGTGGGAACCTAAAACATAGGGTCCAGGCAGGAGTAGGGGTCTGATTTTGGGTGGTGTGGAGGCTGCTAGTCCCCTTCCAAACCCTACTGAAGGCTGGCAACAAGCAGCTCTACTGTGTAATAAAGTTAAGGCAAAATTTCCTGCAAGCCCAGAAACACCTTCTGCAAATGAAGGGAAACAAGACAGTTTTAGCTTTGAATAAGCATTAAATTAGGACATGATCAACTCACAGCTGCCTGCTAGAAGACCTCCTGGGAGTCTTGCTCCTTGTCCTGTGCCCAACACCCTAGAGAGCACACACAGTCTTTTAAGACTCCTGCATCAAAACCTACAGCAGGAAGTCTCCAAGTTTTCTGTGTTCTGCCACTGGATTCTCCTGGTACTGGTGGCCTGAAATGGAGTAGTTTAGTTCAGCGTAATTGCAGGTTAAAGGTTTGAAAGTCAGCTTTCCATTGCTGTGACAAAATAGCTGAGGTGAACAGCTCACTGGGAGGAGAGTTTTCAGAGGTTCCATGGTTATCTGACTCTGCTACTCTGGCCTGTGGCAGCTCAGCACATCACAGCAGGAGTGTGTGGCAGAGAAGTCCGGAGCCCCTCATGGCAACTGGGATGCAAAGAGAAAGGCAGAGCCAGGTCCTCAAGCCTTCACCTCCTCCTATCAGGCCCTGCCTCCTGAGGGTTCCAACTCTCCCAGTAGCACCACCAAAAAGGGACCAACTTCAACACATGTACCTCTGGATGGACACTCCTGTGACCTCAGCAGGGCACAGATGTCCTCCTGAAGCAGGGTGAACAACTGCAGAGACTCAGGTGTGGTCAATGAAGGGAAAATGGGTTAACAAGGCTGCAGTCAAACTCTTCCCTGCCATTTTGCTGCCACGCCCCCTGACACACACACCATTCTACAACCTAGATCGTAAGCCCACAAACTTTCTCATTATTCCTTGGTCACATTGTAATTAGTCCATGGAATTCAACTACTTGAGAATCACTCCCCCACCATTCCCTCTCTCTCTTTCTCTCTCACTCTTCAGGGCAGACATCCTGCTCATCTCCTTAATAAAATATCTTGTACGAGTTCCTGAATCTGGAGTGATTTACTGGGTGCGTTCAGTCTACAGGTGTGCTGGCAGGCACTGGCCTCTCTCTGACAGTTGGAGGGCTTGGTAGGTTAGAACTTCCAAACACCAGGGTGCCTGCCTGTGGGTGGATGACTGTGGAGTGGGAACCCTGGGTCCCTGAACAAAGGCAATTCTCCCCAGTCTGAGTCCAAGGTATCAAGAGTGCTTGGTGTCAAGTAATCAATTGCTTCCTGCCTCCACTTGTCACCTTGATGTGAGAAAGTGAGTGCCTGCTTTCCTTGAGAGGGGAGGACATGTAAAGAGGTGAGATATGTATCTGGCACCAGGGCCTCTAGCAGCAGGGTGGGACAAGGAAGATCCCCATTTCTAACCTGGACACTGAGATTGGCCATAATTGCTCAGTAAATGCTGTGATGGCTCTGACCCTGTCCCCACCCTGCAACATGGGAACAGCAGGGCTGCCTCTATGCAGAGGGCCTTGAAGAAGCAGATGGATCTTCTCTCCACTCCACACACTGCATGGGAAACACTGGACTCAGATTTTCTCAAGGGCACCAGTTACTCAGAGAGAAAGGTGGGAAAAGGAGGGTAGAAGGTAAAAACCCTGGTGGTGCTCAGAGGTGGGTCCTGACCTTGTCACAATGAGGCACTGCCTGGTCTAGTACAGGGGCCTGCCTAGTCATAACTGGGTTCTGACCTAGTCAAGCACGGGGCTCTAACCTGATCACAACTGGGTTCTGACCTGGTCACACTTTGTGCTTTGACCTTGTCAAGCACAGGGCCCTGGCCTGGACACTACTGAGACCTGTGTGGTCACAAGTGGGCTCTGATCTGGTTTAGTACAGGGCATTGCCTGATCACAACTGGGCAATGGCCCTGTCACAACTGGACACTAGACACAGTGAGCAAGGTTATAACCACACTTTACTGTGCAACTACTGATAACCAGTCAAGAACTTCCCCCCTTCATTCTCCAGGGGCCTTTCCTTTAGGTGGTCCTGGTTGTAAGATGTGTTGATAAGCCAGCTGAGGAAGGAACCTCTGGAATTCCCCATCACTACTCCATTTGACGGGTGTTTCTGGGCTGAAAACCACAGCAACCTCAGAGAATCTGCACCCTGTGGTACCACCTCAGGTGGGCAAGATCCTGGGTGAACACCAGTGCTTTGTGGCCAGCACTTAGGGGAGCAAAGGTGAGGTGGGCCAGAGACCATCAGAGATCACCAAGCCTTCCAGTGACTGGGACAGGTAATAGCCCACATGAGGACCAACATACACTGAGAATCAAGGGGTTTTGCTGCTGGCTGCAGAGGCAGCACAGGTGGCATATTTAGTCAGTGTTCCCTGCTCTCCAGGCTGTGTCTGCACAAACCCACAAGGATTTCAGCTGTCAGGATTCCTGTGCATATGGGATCCAAGGAATTGGGGAAATGGAGGGCAAGTGTCAGTATTCACCTGGCTTAGAGGCCCTTTTAGAGCCAGGCTGAGGCCTCCCTCCCTCACCTGCAGTTATGGTGATCCCTGGATCAGCTTGTCCACCCTCAGGAACCACCCATTCTTTATTCTAAAGTGTCTACCTACTAGCAGAACATGTAGCTAGTTTTCTCCTTGGAGACTTGAAGGTCCAACTAGCACCTTCCCTGACAACCCCAGTGGGGATTTTAGAGGCAGTATCCAGCAAAACAGGCCAGGGAGGGAGTTATGGATGCCCTCCAGCCTGCCTCTTTGTCCCTGGCTTTTCACAGACTGTCCTCACCACCTGCCTCCCCTCTTTCTACTCTGGGTGAGGAAAGGGTACACAGACTCCTCACTTGCTGCTACCCTGGGACTAGACTGGGATCCCTCTGACCATAAACATTTGCCAGCACCTCATTCCTAGCAAAGTTGGACTCTTCTGCAACCTCACTCCACCCATCCTGGGGTCCTAGCCTGGGAAGACTAGAATCTGCAGCCATCTCTCAACCCCGGTTGACCCTTAACCAAGGACAGGCTTCAAGATCATCGTTGTCCCTATCATCCCAGAGGTGGGACATCTATAAAAACTTACATTGAGCAAGAAATATAACCCTTATACTAAATCCAAGATGTCATTTGAGATTTTATTATGTTCACAGTATTGGAAACTTCTTGGGTTAAAGGGACTTTCCAACCTTCAGTACTCTGGGACAAATCAGTGCTTTGCTCAGCCTTTCACCAATATGCATTTCTCTTCTCCTCAAGACCTGGGGATTCTCTGGTCATGGGAGCCAATCAGCCAGGCACTTCACGTATGAGCAGTGAATGTCATGTGAGGTAATTGTGTGCCCATGGATGGTGGAATCAGAAAGCTTCCCCTAGGACATTGCCTGTGAATGCCAAGTTCTGGTATTCAGGTTCCTGGCTTCAGACACAGGACCCAGCTGGGTGGTGGGGAGGGATTTGCTCTCCTGTGTTCAGGTGCCCTCTGAACTCACCACTTAAGATAGAGGGCTTCCTGAGAAGTTGAGAGCAGATTCCTTCAGGATGGCTTCCCATAGTACCCATTCAAGGCCACAGCCCAAACTAACTAGCCCCATAAGGGAGACAGAAGTCATGCCCAGTCTTAGACACAGCATGTAATGAACAACACCCTCTACTCTGGTCTGAATAGGCCCTTGGTCTCTCTTTCGCCAGGTACAATGTCCCTGTAGCCTGTGTCCCAGCTGTGAGCTCAGTGTGGGTGTCAGAAATCCATAAAGAATATTGTGGGCTCATTTATTTTAAGCCCATGGGCAAAAAGGGAGCATCCAGGGCTTGGGGAACAAGCCAGTGGTTTCTTAACATAACGTGGGATCAGCTAGTACTCTCTAGGGAGCTGAGGCCAATACTGTGGCAGGATTTGTGGACACCATGCTTCAAGGAGTTTAGTCTCAGGGTGAAAAGAGGAGCCTCTTAAGGAGTATTTGGCACTGATCCTGCCTTTGAGCACAAGGTCTGGTTCCAGAAGCAAAGGGACATGACATTCTCAATTGCATATTATCTGCTGTGAAGGTCCTACTATGGCCTGCCTGACCTGGAAGCCCCAGGGTCATGTGTGCTGGACATCAACAGCTGATTTGAAAATGAGCCTATGCTCAGAAGACCTGGTGGCTCTGGCATCCTCTCCAATTTCCACAAATGAACAAATCATATTCAAAGATAAGCAAATGAGAAACAGAAACAAATTAAACATTAGAAATAAATCAAAATGGAAGGAATTTATAATCATCTCTTTATATTAACTTGCAATCTGCCAGTTAAAAGACACAGACTGGCAGAATACACTAGAATACACAATTCAACTATGTATTGTTTCCAAGGGATGCAGTTTACAGGCAACAAGAGTCACAGGCTCAAAAATGAAAGGATGGAAATTGATATACCATGTGAAGGAAACCCCAAAGAAGCAGGAGTGTCTACTCTCCAGTCTGACAAGCAGAGACCAGACCAAAATTAAACAGAAGTGTCAAGGAAGGTCATTTCATACAGTACAGGAAACAATACAACAAACATGTTACAATGAGAAATATTTATGACCCTGATGTGGGTGTAACTAATTACTTAAAAGAGACACAGCTTGAATCACAGTCTCAGACAGACCCCAGTACAATACCTCTGGATGATTTCAGCACAAATATTTCATCAATAGCTACTTCATCCAGAAATAAAACAGCAAAAATTCTTTGGATCTGAAAAATATTATAAATCAACAGATTTTAATAGACATCTAAATAATATTTTATCAAACAACAGCTGAATACACTTTCTTCTCAGAAACTTTTGGAACATTCTCCTAAATACACCATATTTTAGATCATAAGGCAATTTTAGAAAATACAAAAATATTGATGTAATTTCTTGCATCTCATCAAATAATAAAGATTGAAATCAGAAATCAACATTAACAAACACTACCAGAATCATGAACACACATGGAGATTGAAAAATGTACTTTTGAATGATAAATGTGTGAAAGAAGACATCAAAGTAGAAACTTTAAAATGCTCACACAAAAATGCAAAGAATGAAATAACATATCAGAAACTGTGGAACACTTTGGGGACAGTTCTAAGAGGAAAGTTTATAGCCCCGAGTTCCTAAGAAATCAGAAAAATATCAAAGGAACAAGGAGTCATATATCTCAAGGTCCTTGAGAAACAAAAGCAAACCAATCCAAAGTTAACAGAAGGAAATAAATAATTAAGATCAGTCAGAACAAAAATCAATCAAATCAAAATAGAAAAATTAAAGAATGATGAAACAAAGAGCTGATTTTTTTTTTTTTTTTTTTTTTTTTTGCAATGCTGAGGATTGAACCTAGGGCCTTGTGCTTATGAGGTAATCACGCTACCAACTGAGCTATATCCCCAGTCCCAAAGAGCTGATTTTTTGAAAAGATAAAGAAGGTTGATAAGCCCTTAGCCAATCCAACCAAAAGAAAAAGAGAGGAAAAACCTAAAGTTAATTAAAGTAGAGACAAAATGAGAAATCATCATGCATAGCGCAGAAACCCAGTGGATCAATGGGGGCTATTTTGAAAACTTATACTCCAAAAAATTGCAAAACCTAGGAAAAATGGATGCATTTCTAGATACATACAACCTGCTAGAATTGTATCAATAGGATAAAGGAATCCTAAAGAGACCACCAACTCACAGTGGGATAGAAGCAGTAAGAAGTCATTAAACAAAGGTAAAACCAAGAGCACATGGAATCTCAGTTGAATTCTACCAGAGCTTTGAAGAACTAATCTCAAATCATTTTATGCTTATCTTGGGGATGGGATATTAAGGAGAGGAACCAGAGAAGACTGAGAAATCATAGGTGAATTGTGCTCACCCACAGGGCACAGGAGTCTGAGTATTGCTGTCCAGAGGACCTGGTACATAGGACAGTTTATGCTGTTAATACTCACTTGAATGTAGCACTCACTATTCACCTTTTGTCAACTGTTCTGATGTTACCTTTGGGCTGATATGTGGCTTCATGGGGTCTACAATGCCTCCTCTGCTCCCCAGTGTCTTCTCCCCATGGTGATATGGGAACAGTGTCCATCAATTTATGTTCACCTGAACATAAATTAACTCCTTAACTCCCATACAGTTTGTTTTGACATAATGGCCTGAGGGGAGGGTCAGACATGACTTTTTTTTTGCTATCAGGGCCTTGTATGGCCCTGATAGCAAAAAAAGGCCCTTGTATGGCCCTCAGGACTGATTGTGTCCTCCTATACTTGGACCTAATTACCTCTGACTCCACTGGCTGCAGTCAGAGGTCTGAAGAGCTTGACTCCAGATCTGTTTCTAACCCTGTTGTCCATGAGCATAGAAGTGCTTGGTTGGGAGGTGCTGTCCCAGGCATGAGGAGTGAGGTCAAAATATGAGTGTTGAGTCTGGGTAAGAGTGCCTCAGTTTCCCATCCAGTCCCTGTTGGAGTCAGGGGCCTCTTTGCTCCTCCTACTCCATAGGGACCACAGCTGTGGTCTGTAACCCTTGTTTCCTCATGCTCAGTCTTGAGCCCATAGTTTCCCCTTTCTCCCCTCCTTTTCTCCAGCAGTTACTGGGCAGGTGCAAACCACTGGGTGCCTGACCCTGCTGCAACTCCACCCAGACAAGATATAATGGGTCATATGACCCTGACAGCAGAAGTTTCACAGACTCATGTGAGGTCCTCATTGACAGGTGGATAGAAAGATTACCACAGGACCTCGATATGTCCTTGTCCCTAGGGCTCCTCATTGAGGGTCACCTATGAGCAGGCAGAGCCTGTTTCACTATCACAGACCCACTCTGGTTCCCCTGTGACATACAGTGGGGCATGTCCTTGAAAGCATCATGACTCCCCCACAGACTGCCCAGGGTGTGTGGTTTCAAAAGAGGCTGAAATGCCTGGGACCAGGGGAAGGGAAAGAGTCTCTGTGTGATTGCAGGACAGAAGCACAGCCAGGGGTGCCTGCTGCAGAGGAGCACAGGTGCTCTCTCCTCCTCACTCCCTGTTCTTACTTTCTCAGATTTTCTGAGATTTCCCAAACACTGCAGGGAGCCCGGTGATAATTAAGAGGGCAGATTTCCCAAACCCCAAGTCCTGATACAGCAAGTTCATCATATGCTCAGATCCAAGTAGCAGCCTCAGCCTGGACCCTCCCATGTTTCCCTCTAACCTTTGGCTTCTCCACCTTGACAGGGTTTGAGGGCCCTGCGGGTGGGACCCAGGGTGCCTTTCTGCTAAGGTACACCATCGCACCTTTTGTGTTTTATATTGAGGCAGGGTCTCTCTAAGATGCTCAGGTGGCTTCAAATTTGATCCTTCTGCTCAGCCTTCTGGAGTTGGCATCATAGATGGGGCACCATGCCAGTCTCAGTCCCTTTCTTGTTAAATAGAAGTATTTCCTTTGCAAGGGCCTGGTGTAGAGGAAACTATAACTCAGGCCCACACTGAAGTTAGCCAGGAAGCAAGGTGTGTCTAAAATCAGACACAATCTTGCTCACTTGTGTGCTGAAACTGAGGCTGGGTTGTCCCCACTTTGAAGGCTGATTGCAGTGCCCTAAAAAGTTGCCAACCACTATCAGGGTTCCAGGGTCTCATGTGAGTGCAAACCAACTTTATCCCCCACCTCAAGAAGCTCTAGGCTGGTGAAGCCTGTATAGCCTGGTCAAACAGTATTCCCCACAGTGGTCTTGGACCCCAGAAAGGAGGATGGTCCAATATGTCCAGTGAGAGCTCCCTGATGTGGACACCCTCAGAGTCTCCCAGTGGTGGGACACTTCTGCAGTTGGGAAATAACACTAAAGATCAGAAATGCTTTCCTGTCTGGGTCTTGCACTATCACATGTTCCTCTGTTCTAACATGCACCACCAACTAGGCTTCTGTCATCGGGTATCCCAGTTTGAGTCTCCCATTAGGCCACAGGCCTACTTCCCAAACCTCTGCCCAGCTCTTCCAGCTTGAGGGATTTCTTGTTGTTTTGGGAACCCTGGCAGGTCTGTTTCCTCCAATAGCCCCATCTAGGAACCCACCCAGGACCCTCCATTGTAGCATTCATGTTAGGTTCCCCCAAGGGGCAGTTGCAAAGAGGTCATTCAGCACAGTCATGTGCTGGTATCCAGTGGAACATGTGTGACCTGGGTCCTTCCCTTCAAGAACCAGTCCTCAGAGTGGCCTTTGAGGGATAGTGGGAGGGCATGAAAGCATTCAACATGTTGGAGAAAGATGTGTGACTTGGGAGAAGCTGCATGGCCTTAATGAATGCTGGCCCCTCCTTTATATTTAATGTCTAACTCTGAGCAATTTTGAAGGGGATTATGTCCGGGAACAGAGCTCCTCTGTGAGGCATTGGTGCATTCATGACATAGGCCCAAAGAGCAGTGACTACCATGTGAATCACAGCCAGAGGGCACGTCCAGGACCCAGAAAGGGGTCCTGTCAAGACACCAAGGTTGCCAGTGCCATGATTTTGGACTATGGACCTACAAAACTGAGAAGAAAGGCTGGATCCTGTTGGTCAGTCTTGCATCTCTTCAAAAAAATTTGTGAGTCATTTAACTGTATGGAGAAGAGCTAATTTCCCTCAGATTTGTATGTCTAAGCCATAGAACTTACCTCAATTCAGTTCTTGTGAGGGCCTCATAATCTGTCCATGAGCACCACAACATCAGGGCGTTTGGAGCAAGCATCTCCTCTCCAAGAGGAGTAGGCGGGCTATTGCCACTATAACAACCCTCCATGAGCAACAACCAGAGTCCAAGAGCACCCCTTTCCTGGAGTTTCTGCACTGATCCTGGGACTGCACACTAGACCAATCTCTAAAGGTGGCCCACCTCCACATGGTGGAGCAAGCCTTCATTCACAGTGGATCCTGCTGTGCACACCAACAGCAACCAAACCACAGCATGCTACCTTTGAGATTCCAGAAGTCACCCTCCTATCCTTCCTTCCTTTCCTAGTATCTAGCACTGGGAGCAGTGGGGGGATGAATTTTTAATGAACACAGAACTTGCTAAAAGTCTGTCTGTAATTCATACCTCCTGCTCTCCTCTGGACACAGAGAATAGAAGTGCCCACAGTTCAGATTACTTCATACAAATCTTCCTGTTCTTCTACCTTGAGCCGGGTTTAGGGCAACCTGCTTTCAGTCTATTATTCTGTCTTCAGAGCACTGAGGGTACCCACACCTCATCCCTCTCCAATACTCTCCCTTTAGATCTGATGAACAGTTCTGCTCTTCTGTGCCTGTCAATCTGGCTCCTGGTGACTGCTTCCTGACCAGCATGCAGGTCTTGAGCCAGGAAAGACTCTGGCCACCCAATAATTTTACCTGCCCTAATCCCCTCTCCCTTCTCTCCCTGGTGACTAGGGGTATTCCTAGCAGTATGCCACACTCTGGAGTCACTCAGGTGTCTGACTTCTGCAAGAGCCAGGGTGTGGACACTGCCCCTTAGTGTGTGCCACAGGGGCTGCTGCATTCAGCACAGAGTATGACACAGGGCTGCAGGTAGCAGCCTCTGCCCTTCAGCTGGAGCACACCTTTGTGCTTCCAGGCTCTACTGAGGCTTCTCAAGCATACCTTTATCCACTAGGCCTTTCCAAGGCCTGGGATCCCTGCCTCTACTATCACAAGTTCCTGAGACCTTCCTGGGATCACCAGATTCCTGCACACACCTGTGGGCTCAGCATCCTGTTTTATTGGCAGCACTGCCAACAATTAAGCTCCAGAAGGTTCCTCCCTGAATTTATTTTTGTTTTATTTATTTAATTAATTGACTCTACTGAGAATTGAAGTCAGGGATCATTACAGCTGACTGACAGTTCTATTTTCATTTTATTTTGAGATAATATCTTGAAGTTGCAGAGGCAATCCTCAAAGTTGAATCCCACTGTCACAGCCTCCCTGGGCTCAGGGGTATAGACTTGTGATACCTGCCCAGTGATGGCTTTTAAAGAATTCTCAGCCTCTCATACTAAATTAGAAGTCACAGTTTGGTCAAAAATAAGTCTCCAATTTTTCTTATGTAGCACTTTATATTATATTAAATAAAAACTATTACAGATGAAGCCACTATTGCCTTGTGGACACTACACTGACCATGAAGTTTCCTTACTGAATAATCTGGGGCACATGCAGGCAACAGGCCTCCAGGGTAAACCACTCCTCTGAGGAGGCCATGGAGGCTGTCTGGAATACCACCAAACTTCACCAGTAGGCTGGGCAAAATGTCAGGCACCAGCAGGAAGGAATGTAGGCACAGCAGCCTGAAACTCTTTCCTGGGCACCAGACCCAGGAGGGCTGAAATTGAGCCAAAACCTGCAGCTGATGCTCCTCCTCCTGGTCATGCCTCTTATCCCAGCCACCAGGAAGACTGATGTGGGATGATCCCAAGTTGAGGGAGCCTTGCATTCTAAATGAAATACTGGAAATGTATGTGCATTTAAAACAATGCTAATATTTTAGGGTAAAAATGAATATTGGAAAAAATTCTAATTAAACAAGATTTGTCATGAAGTGTACCCATTTAAACTCAATAATAAATATGTGAGATTTTTGTGTATTACCTTTCTTTGTTTCTCTTGTTAATTTAAAATTTGGTTATAACTTTTGTTTTCTTTGAGGATTTTTAAAAGATAATGCTTTTCTAAACATAATTTGCTACATATTTCTTTTCAGTTTTCTTATTAAACTGGGTAATACCAGTAGAAAATTCAAGTCTAGAGCTTCCACAATGTTTTCCTTTTAAGCAGGGGTGGGGGGAATTTGAACCCAGTTTTCACACAAGCTAGGCAAGTGTTCTGCCACTGAGCTCCTCCTCAGAATGTTTTATTATGAGACATGGTGTTCATAAGTTGATTTTTATGGCATCAAATATTTGATGATCCTGCCTGCACCTTGTGAGTGACTGGGATAGCAGGTGTGTAGTACCATGCTTGGTCCATGATTCTCCCCACTCTATGCATGAACTCTCTCATCATACTTTTATGCATAAACAACAATGTAATACCCATAATATTGTGATGATCTTACAGACACACAACTGGGGAAACTACCTGGGAAAAGATAAAGGCCATAGGGTGGTGAAAGAATGGGCAAAAGACATCATCATATGCCTGCAGCAGAGTGGGAGGAGGATTAGACTAATTTTCAGTCAACGAGGTGTTTGCCCACACCAGTGGATGGGTGGTCTGTATATACTCAGCACCCTGTTAGCTGGTAGTGAGGAGGCAGCATGGCACAGGTGAGAATAAACTCACCATAGACCAAGTCTCAGTTCAGCCATGGCTGGATGTGGTCTTGATCCATGTCAGAGATTACACACCCTATGCCCCATCTAATGGTCATCTTTGAATTTTAAATACTGCATATTGAGTTCGAGGAAACTGTTACCTGAGTAGGTCTTGCTCTTCAGTTCTTGCATGTCTTCAAAGAAACCTGGTTCCAGAAATGGTTTTGATACACCTAGGAAATATGGTTCTCTGAGTGATCTGATTGTCATGGTTGATGGTCTTCTCTTATACACCTGACCAATGGACCAAGTCATTGCAGCTGTCAGACTGTCATGCACATATATCAGCATACCTGATGTGCTTCTGGATTTATCATTGGGGGCCTAAATTTCAACAACTGTGAATGTCCTATACCATGATGCCTCTATGTAAATACCTCCCAATAAAAGCCTCAGACCCAGACACTTGACGTGTTTTCTCTGGGCACAGACATTCTGCTCATGTGCACAGAGTTTCCTGCTGCAGACATGCATATCATGGGTGCCCACAGATGGGAAAATGGTCTGCAGTCTGTGTCTGACTTCTCTGAATTCCTCCTGAGACCTATCTTTTCCTCATGCTCTTGATTTGTGAACTTTCCTTCTTGTAAAACTCTCCATAAATATAGAAGATCAGAAATCCTTGAGATGATGATGCAGGAAACACATGCTGAGAAATAGGAGGCTTGGACCTTGCCACAGTGATGTGGATAGAGCTTGGCTAGTAACCTCAGAAGGCTCTAGAAAGGGCAAGGCTAATATCAAGGCAGAGAGGGAAAGGCATGTGTAGTTGGTTCCTGGCATGGGGAAGAGTGATCAAACTTACAGGAAGCCATCGGCAGTAGAGGAAGAGCACCAATGGTCCAGTCTAGGTGCTGTCTAGTATCCAGGGCAGAAAAGGATGCCCTGTGACCAGCACCAGGGAAGACAAGGAAGGGTTGATCCCACCAAGGTCAGCTACAAGGGACTGTGCAGGTTATGGTCATCAATGTACCTGGGATCCACTGCCATCAAACATCCTTGGTTTTTGTCTGAGTGACCAGGTCAGGGTAAAGGGTGTGTCCAGATCCCTCCTCTAAGTGCCCATGAACTCTGGCCTGAAACTGAGAGTCCAGGTGCAGGAAAGGGAAAGGAAGTATACTGAAACCATCACTCAAGCCACCCCTTGGGAATTCTTGTTCCTTCCTCCTACTGTTGGTTGTCACAGATGTGCACCATGATGGAATTTTTATAACACACTTGCATGTGCACAAAGCGCAGCCATGTTCTCTGGCAAGCATCACTCCCCAGCCAACCCACCACTTTTTGGTCCCTCTATCTACTGATCTCCCTTGGGTTTTATGACATCCCCTGATTTTCTTCTCCCGTTTTTCCCTCCAGATTTGGTTTATTTTATTTACCACAATGTTATCATGTTCCAGTCATTTTCCTGCAAATGATGTGACTTCATTTTCTTCATGGATGAATAAATTTACATTGTGCCTACATACCACATTTTCTCTGTCTTCATGCTTCAGAGAACAGTTACCTAGACTGTTTCTGAGGTGTGACAATGGTGAATTGTGCTGCTATCAACATGGGTATATGTGTATTTCTACAGTATGCTGACTTTAATTTTCAGCATAAATCTTGAAGTATTTATAGTTGGATCATATGGTGTTTCCATACCTAGTCTTTTGACAAACCTCCACAGTGATGGTGCTAATTTACATTCCCACTACCACTACAGAAGTTTCCTTTTTCTCCAGTCTGTCCAGTTTTTCTTATGGTTGTTTTGTTTTCTATTTTGGGGGTGTGGTTACAATCAATTGAACTCAGTGGCACTAACAACTTAGGGCTTATTCCCAGGCTTATTTGTATTTTATTTAGATACAGGGTCTCACTGAATTGCTTAGAACCTCACTTTTACTTAAGCTGGCCTTGACGTCACCATCCTCGTGCCTCAACCTACCCAGCTGCTGGGATTACAGGCATGCACCAAGGAGACCAGCTAAGTATTTGTGTTGATGACTACATTTCTATCTGTAACGAAAAGGAATTGCAGTATACTTTTGATTTGCATTTTCCTAATTAAAAATGATCTTGAACTATTTTTCATATATTTGCCAGCTATATGTATCTCTTCTTTTGAGAAGTGTTTAATTTATTTTCTCAGTTATTAATGTCTCATTCAAGGGTAGGGTTTGATGTTAAGTCTTTAAGTACTTTATGCATTCTAGATATTACTCTTCTATCAAAAATGTAACTAGTAAATAATTTTTCCCATCCTCCATGTTCTCTCTTCACAGCCTCTCTTATTTCTTTTCTGTGCAGAGACATTTTACTTTGAATTTATACCACTTATTATCTTAGCATTTGTCGCCAGCTGTGACAGCAGTTCCCGGATATTTGTTACTGCCTGCAGCAACAATTGCGTGGTATTTATTGAAGGTGGACTGGAAATGAACTGCTTCTACTATCTTTATTTTTAGTGGGCTACTTTCTTGCTTTTTTTGCTTGTTACCTAGCTTATAGAGGAAGAGAGACTTTACTTGAGAGAGAGAGAGAGAGAGACTTTGAGAGTAGAGAGTCTTTGAGAGGAAGAAAGCCTTTGCTTAGGAGAGAGAGAGAGGCTTTGCTTAAGGAAGAAGTTTTAGAGAAAGAGAGGCTTCTACGCTTGTCAGAGATCTATTTCTTCTTAAAGTTCTGCTGCTTCATCTTAAAGGTGCATCTTGCATCCTGCAAACTAAAGGTGTGCCGCTTCTCACTGCTTCTTTCTATTAGTTGCTTCCTCTTTCTGCTAGCTGCTTCTTCTGCCTTCTGCCTATGGCCCACTTATATTCCCTCCAGGAGGCAGAGGGTAGGGCCATGCCTCTTATGCAATGATTAGGTAAGAAGCTAGATGTCCGAGCAGGCACGATTAGGAGCACTTGGGAACACCTGTGCACGTGTTGTGTATGTGAACTCATTTGGATACGGCCAATAATAAATCACCTGAGTGTGCTTATGTTAATTAACCTTCTCACTGCCGATGTGATCAGGTGCCATCCTGGCATAGTCTGCATGGCACAACTCCCAACAAGCATTATTTCCTGCATTTTAGGGGTCCCACTGAGAAGGATATGTGTGTGCCTTAAGCCTGGAGGAAAACCTAAGTTTTCCTATAGAAGTCACAATGTTTCTTGTCTAATTCCAAGATATTGGATACATAGATAGTTGATACTGGTGCAGGGTGAGAGATGTAGCTCTAGACTTGTTTATCTACTGTGGATAACCAGATTCCCTGCACTATTTGTTACAAAGACTACCTTTTCACCAATGCCTGTTTTTGACACCACTGTAAAGGATCAGGTGAGTGTTGATGTATGGATGTGTCTGTGAGTCTTCTAATCTGGATCATTAGCATGGGTGCCTGTTTTTAGGCCAGTGCCATGTAGATTTATTAAATAGGTCTGTAATGTAATTTGAATCAGGTATTGCACCTGCAGCATTGTTTGAACTTTGATTTTCTTTGACTTTTTGCAATCCTTTATTTGTCCAAATGAAGTGTAGGACTTTCTTTTCTAGTTCACTGAAGAATGCCATTGGTATTTGATGGAGATTGCCTTGAATCTGTATACTGTTTTGGTAGTATGTCCATTTTAACAATATCAATTTTGCCTTTCTCTGAACATAGGAAGATTTTGCATCTTCCTGTGTTGGCTTCATTTTCTTTTCTATGTTCTGTAACTATAAATTTAGAGATCTTTTATCTCCTTGGTGAGATCAATTCTCAATTCCTCCATTCTTCCTTCATATATATATATATATATATATATATCTTTCTTTCTCTCTCTCTTTCTTTCTTTTTCTTTCTTTCTCTCTTTCTTGTTTCTCTTTTTATTTTTGAGTGTGTTGTGAATGTGACTGTTCTCATAATTTCTTCTCAGCAGATTCATTTTTGGTAGATAGAAAAGCTTTTGATTGTTTATGTTGATTTTGGAAATGAATACTTCCTTGAACTGTTTAAACTTTAGCTCTAGCAGTCTTTTGAAAGAAGTGGTAATTTGATTTCTTCCTTGCCTATTTTTACATCTTTTCTTTTCCTCCCTTGCCTACTTCCTCTGGATAGAATTACTGGCACTACATTTAAATACAGTGGTGAGAGTGGAAATTCTTGTCTTGTTCTGGAATGAAAAGGAAATCTTTCAGTTTTCCCCCATTTACTATGAGGTTGACTTTGAGTTAGTTGAATATAGCCTTTATGATGTTGATGGAGGTTCATTCTGTGTCTAGGTTTTCAGAAATTTTATTATAAATGGATGCTGGTAATTGTTGAAATGTTTCTCTGCATATTTTGAGGTGACTATATGATTGTTGCTCTTAATTCTACTTATGTGATTAATTTTATTTATTGTTTTTTTGTTGTTGTTTTTGTTGTTGTTGTTAAACAATCCCATCAACCCTGGACTCAGTCAGTCTGGTAATGGTGCACAGTATTCTTCATATGTTGTTATATATGCTTTGCTCATACCTTTTTAAGGATTTTTGCATCTATCTTCATTAGGAATATTGGTCATTGGTTTTTCTTCCTTTATGTTTTCTTATTTTATTTGACTTCATAGTATGTATTTGGGTGTGTTCCATCCCTTTCTAGTTCATGAAATAATTTGAGAAGCATTTGGATTAATTCTTCAAAACACTGATGTAATTCAGTCAAGATTCTATCTGGTCCTGAGTTTTTCTTTGTTGAAAGTCTTCTTGTTATTGCTTCTATCCCATTGCAAGTTGGTGTTATCTTTAGGTTTTCTTTATCCTTTTGATTTTATTCTGGCAGGTTTTATGTGTCAAGAAATGTATTCATTTCTTGCACATTTCCCAATTTTTTGGAGTACTAATTTTCAAATTATCCTCCATTGATCCACTGGATTTCTGTGGCATCCATGAAAATTGCTCCATTTCTATTTATATTTTTATTGACTTTGGGCCTTCTCTCTTTTTCTTTTGTTAGTATTGTCTAAGGACTTCTCAATCTTGTTTGTCTTTTCAAAAAATCAACTGTTTGTTCCATCATTCTTTAATTTTTTATTCTGATTTGATTGATTTTAGTTCTGATATTTATTATTTAATTCCATCTCTTACTTTTGGTTTGGTTGCTTTTGTTTCTCAAGAACATTGAAAGACATGACTCGGCTGTTTCTTTGAGAATTTCCTGATTTCTTTTGTAGATACTCAAGGCTATAAACATTCCTCTTAGAACTGTTCCCCAAATGTTCTGGTTTCTGATATGTTGTTTCATCCTTTTCATTTCTCTGTGAGAATTTATAAATTTCTAATTTGATTTCTTCTATCATATATTTATTATTCAAAAGTGGATTTTTCATATCCATGTGTGTCCATTGTTCTGGTAATGTTTGTTCATGTTGATTTTTAACTTCATTCTAGTATGATTTGATGAGATGCAAGAAATTACATCAATATTTTTGTATTTTCTAATTCTTGCCTTATGACCTAAAATATGGTGTATTTTGGAGAAGATTGCAGGATCTTCTGAGAAGGCACTGTTTTCAGCCATTGTTTTGTAAAATATTTTTTGGAGGTCTTCTGAATCTTTTTGATTTATACTATTTTTTACATCCAATGAATCTTTGCTGTATTATTTCTGGATATCTTAGTTATTGGGGACAGAAGTGTACTGAAATCACCCAGTGGTATTGTACTGGGGTCTGGCTGAGGCTGTGATTCAAGCTGTGTCTCTTTTAGGTAATTAGTTGCACCCATGTGTGGTCTACAAATATTTCTCATCATTACATCTGTTTGTACTATTGTTCCCTGTACTGTATGGAATGAATTTCCTTGGCTCATCTGTTTAGTATTGTTTTAAAATCTGTTTGTCAGATAGGAGAGTAGATATTCCTGCTTCTTTGGGGTTCCCTTCATGGTTTATCAATTTTCAGTTTTTCATTTTCTGTGATTAGTGATACCTATAAAGTGTATCCCTTGGAAAAAACTACATAGTTCACTCTTACATTCTAGTGCATTCTGCCATCCAGTGTCATTTAATTGGAGAGTTGAGACCATTTACCTTCCATGTTAATGTAAAGAGATATTTATTAATTTCTTCCATTTTGATTTCTTTCTAATGTTTAATTTTTTCCTTATCCTCATTTGCTTAGCCACTCTGAATATGACTTATTTATTTGTGGAAACTGGAGAGGATGCCAGAGCCACCAGATCTGCTGGAAGTAGGTTGACTTTGGAACCAATTGCTCATGTTCAGCACACATGGTCCATTATATGTCTCAGCAGACAAAGTTCAGTTGAGAAGGTTGTGTACCTCTAATCTGTGGAGACAAGCTTTCTGTTCAACAGCAGAATCAGTGCCAGCTACTCCTTCCAAGCTGCTGTATTCACCCCAGATTCTAAACCCCTCGAAGCATGGTGTCTCCAAACCCAGCCACAGTGTTGGCCTCTGTCCCATAGAGAGATCTATCTGATTCCAAACTAAGTCATGACATTGCTGGTTGCCCCCCAAGCCCTGGATCTTCCCTAGGTGGCCACAGGCTTACTATAAATAAGCCCAAAATATTCTGCATGACTTGCTGACACCCATACTGAGCTCAGAGCTGGGGCACAGTCTACAGGGATATTGTACCTTGTGAAAGACTCAGAAATGGCCTCTTCTGACTCAGGGAAGAGGGTGTTGCCCACTACAGACTTTGTTGATGCTGGGCACAGCTTCTGCATCCCTGCTGGGTCTAGATTAGGTGAGACTATAGCCCTGACTGGGAACAATAGGAAACCAACCTGAGGAAAAATCCTGTCAATTTCTAACAAATCCCTGTATCCTGGGAGGTGAGTTCAGAGGGCACCTACACCCAGGTGATTTGGTTTCTCCCCACTGAACAGCTGGGACCCATGGCTGAACCCATGATCCTGAACATCAGTGCCTGGCATTCCCAGGCAGTGTACTAGTGGAAGATTTTTGCTCCAAACACCCATGGGCACACTGGACTCATGTGATGGTCACTGATCACACCTGAATTGCCCCAGTGGTTTGTCCTTATGACCAGAGAATATCAGCTCTTGAGGAGAAGAGGAATGCATATTGGCAGAAGGCTGATCTGGGTACTGATTTCTCCCTGGGCAGTGAAATTTGGAAAAACTCTTTAATCAAGAAGTTCCCAACTCTGGAAAATAATAAAAACTCAAATGACATTTTCAACTTATCACACATTACATTTCTTGCTCAATTTAAGATTTTATAGATGTCCCACCAGTGAGGTGAAGGAACAAAGGTGTTCTTGATGTCTGTCCTTGGGTAAATGTCAACTGGGATTTAGAGCTGGCTGCAGATTCCAGTCTTCACAGGTAGGTCTCCAGAATGGGTGGAGTGAGAAGCCTGGTTGCAGAAGAGCCCAACTTTGCTAGTAATGAGGTGCTGGTAAGTGCTTAGGTTCAGAGGGACCCCAGCCTAACCACAGTGAAGCAGCAAGAGGGGAGGCTGTGCACCCTTCTTTCCCCAAGGGGAGAAATAGAGGAAGAGAGTGGTGAGGTGGGCCATTGAGAAGCCAGGGAAAATGAGCCAGGCTTGGGGGTATCCACAAGTCCATTCCTGGCCTGCTCTTTTGATCAGTGCCTCTGAAGGCCCCAATGGAGGATCAGAGATGACACTGTCTGTGCCTTTGGGTTTTCTATAAGAGAGCTGGGTACATGTTCTGCTGGAAGATAGACATTCTTAAATAAAGAAAGGAGAGATTTTGAGGGTGGACAAGCTGACCCATGCATTATCCCAGTTACAGGAGGCCTGAGAGTGAGGACTAAGCCTGGCTGAAAGGGACTCTCAGTCAGGTGAGGCCTGACCATGTCCTCCTTTCCTTGAGACCTTGGATCCAGTGTGTACTGGAGGTCCAGCACCTGATATTCTGGTGGATTTAGCAGACCCAGCCTGGAGTTCATGGGTTGCTCGGCCTGCATGTGCCAACTGTACTGCCTCTCAGGCCACCAACACACACCCCAGTGATGCACAGGATGCATCTGTTCCCATATGACTGACTCTCTTCCCTAGTCACTGGAAGACTTAGTGATCCCTGATGGTCTCTGGTCCACTTTTCTCAGCTCTCTTGAGTGCTAACCATACAGCAGTGGTGTTCACCCAGGATCTTGTTTACCTGAGGTGTTGCCACAGGGTCCAAGTTCTCCAAGGCTGCTCTGGGGTTGAGCCCTGGAATGTCAGTTGAGAGGAGCAGTGTCTGGAAGCCCCAGAGTCCCCTGCCTCAGAAGACTTGGCAACACATCTACATCCAGGAACAACTAACTGCATGAACCCTGCAGGCTGAAGGGAGCCAGCTAGTTGCTGGTGAGTGATGACCATACACTAAACACTGGCCATGACCATGCTCACTCTGTCTAGTGTCCTGGAAGTCCCACATAGGTGTCCATTCTCTCCTGGAATCCTTGTGGTTGGAAGTGTAGAAGTACCACAACTAGGCCACAAATCATGTCATCCACCAGGGGAACCTGGCTTCAGGCTCCTATTCCTGCACTCTGGAGCATGGCTTGGCCTTAGCCCCACCACTCTCTGCTAAGGCAGACACTCAGTCAGTGCCAGAACCCCAGCTGGCACTGAGTCTCTCAGCTATGTTGCAGAGACCTTTGTTGCAAAAGGAGGCTCTAGAATATGTCAGGCTCCCTTGGATACCAGGGCAGGTGTAAACAAGGCCTTCATGACAAGTGTTTACTGATGTGGTGGACCTGGAATAAGCAAGACAAACAGCTGTTCATTAAGGACTGAATGATGCACTCCTACCCTCTCAGTACACTCAGAAATCCTGACAGGCTGCTTGATGCTTTATCCTTACCCTCCCACCCCACAGGGAATGCCACAGGCATAAACAGGAAAAGGCCCAGAGTGTGACCAAGGCCAGGATTCTGTGTGTGATCAGGGCCAGGTCCCAGAGTTTGACCAGGTCCAGGGCCCAGAGTTTGAACAAGTCCAGGGCCCACAGTGTGATCAGTGTCAGGGCCCAGAGTTTGAGCAGGATCAGGTCTCAGAATGTGGCTATGGTCAGAATACAGAGTGTTACCAGGGCAAGGGATCAGTGTCTGACATGATCATGGTGCAGAATGACCAGGGCCAGGGACAAAATAAATGATGGTTAAGTCCCAATGTATAACTAGGGTCCAAACTCACTGTTTGACCAGGGTCAGGTGCCAGAGGGTGATGACAGTCAGGGTCCAGAGTGTAACCAGGGTAAAGACCCAAAGTGTAACAAAGACCAGGGCCTAGAGTGTGAGCAGGATCAGGGCCTAGAGGGTGACTAAGTATCAGGACCCAGAATGTGACCAGGGTCAGAGCCTAGCATTCACCAAGTTAAGGGCATAGAGTGTTACTAGGGTAAGTGCACAGTTTGTGACTATTTCAGGGCCCAGTTGTGACCAGGTCAGGGCCCAGTTGTGACTATGTAATGGTCCAGTAGTGACCAGGTCAGGACTCTGTTCTTGACCAGGTTAGAACTCAGTTGTGACTGGGTAAGTCCCTGTGATTGAATGGTGAGTGTCTTGTTGTGACCAGTATGGGTTCTAGAACAGTTTCAAGACCCAGAGCATGACCAGGGCCCTGGATTAGGATGTGACTTGGGTAAGGGTCCACTTGTGACATAATCCAGGACCTCAAGTGTGACAATGGTCAGGAAACAGAGTGTGACTAGATCAGGGTCTAGTGTGTGACCAGAATCAGAACCAGTTGTGACCAGGCAGGACCCTGTGCTACACTACACAGGGCCTAGTTGTGATAAGGTCAGGACCCAGCTGTATGCACCACCAGGGCTTCTAGCTGCTAACCTCCTTTCCCTGACTTCCTTTCTGAGTAGCTGATGCCCTTGGGAACAATAAGTCCAGTGATTCCCATGCAGTGTATGGAGTGGAGAGAAAACCACCTGCCTCTCTGGAATGAGGGAGGCCTGCTGTACCCATATTGAAGTGTAGGAATAGGACCAGAGCAGTCACAGTTTTTGCTGAGCAGTTATGGCCTATCTCAGATCCTAGATAAGAAATTGGCATATTCCTGGGCCCACCTGGCAGCTGGAGGCCCTGGTGCCAGATAGACATATCACCCCACATCACATGTTCCCCCCTCCAGGAATGCAGGCACTCACTTTCTCAGGTATTTGAGCAATATCATACATCAGGTTGGCAAGAGGAGGGGGGAAGAAATTGATTACCTGATGCCAGGCAGTCTTGGCACCTCAAATCTGGACTGGGGAAGACATGCCTCAATTCAGGGTCCTAGGCCACCCACTCCACAGTGATTTCCCCACAGGCATGCACCCCACTGTTTGGAAGCACAAATCTACCAAGTCCTCCAACTGGTCCTGGCCACCCTCCTGCCTGCCTACCTGGCAGACAGCCTGCTGCTTGTTCTGGGAGCCCCAAAATTCACCATCACGGCAACCTGCCATCTCTCCAGGGCAGGAAACTGAGGCCCTGAGCAAGTCCTATCCTGGGTCCTGCTCTTCCCATGGGCAGCAGATGCATATAATTCTGAGGTCATGTCCACCTAAGTCAGTCAGATCCTCAGGATGGCATTCAGGGTCCTCAGAGAGGGTGATGGTGTCAGCTCCATGGTCCTGGCCTTTTGGGGTTGTAATGCAGGCCTGGTTTGGGCAGGTCTGTATGATGTGAACTTGCAGAGGAAGCTCCAGGGCTTCTGTTAGTGTGCTGCAGAGACTGGCAGTCAGCAGGGTAGGGCTTGCTAGAAAGAGGCAATTGGCCAGGGCAGAGCTCCATTTTGGGAGACCACTGTCTAGCATCCAGGACACAAAATGACATTCCATGGAGAGGAATGCCACAGTCTTCCGTGACCACCTACCTGTGCATAAATACACATGACCCACTGTTCAAACTGCAGAGCCTTATTTGTGCAGAACCAGGGTCACTTTGGTTGATTCCATCCCACTTCACCTACCCCCAATCCCGAGCATTCTCTGCAGCTGCTTTGTGGCCTTGCACTGTGTCCAACTCCTCTACTGCTTCACCATCACTCTTCACCACTGGAGTGCTTCCTCCCTGGTCTGCAAGATAATCTCCATATCACATTGCCCTGCACAATTTATGAGCCCCTCCTGCATTCCTGCATGAAAATATCCTCTTTCCCTTTCAAGGACTTCACAATTTCCAGATGTAGTCAAGCAGCAGAGCTTCCTCTGATTGCTCTGTCTGCATCAGTGTCCCCAAGAAGGTGAGCTTGGGGATGGGTGTGTGCTTGTCCCATTTTCATCAAACTTTCAAGTTCTTTCCACTGGCTCATAGAAGTTGTATGTTTGGAAACTTCAACTTTAACTCCTCCTCACTGGTATTTGGTATATTCATTGTTATAAAAGTCTTTGCCCACCAGGAGGATGCCTTCAGATATCCCTCCCCTGCTTTTATTTATGTTGCTAAGCAATGGATTATCAGGTCTCATAAGGGTGAATACCTGTTTTCTCCCTATCATCATTCAGTGGATTTTCTTGTAGTGTATTTTTTCAAGAAATTCCCTGTGGATTGCTCTCCATGCAGGCAAGTGTAATATCCAGAGCTCTGACTTCATGTGCAGAGGAGACAAGAAGAACTCAAACTCAGTTCTTCACAGGGGTTTTCATTCCTGAAGAGGGATACACCAGGGTGGTCATAGGAGAAGAGTTATAGAAAGTGACAGAAGGCAGGAGAAGCCTGGGGAGGATAATAGCCCTGGAACCTGGAGGGGAGCAGGAAATTCAGTGGCTGGAGGAGCCTCCAGAGATGGTCTGTGAACAGAACCAGCCCTTCTGTAAAAACTGCCAGCTCTGCCACACCTCCCCAGGCACAATATGCATATGGTAACCTGTATGCAAAAGCCAGGGCTACACATAGGTAGGGCTGAGTTGCAGAGCCAGGAACTGGGTGAAGCACCCTGCTTTCGTTCTCCTCCCTATGACTTGAAGATACCTGCACCAAGTCTTGCTATCACCCCTGTTCAGGACTCAACTAAGTGATGTTCATAGGCACCCCTTATCAGGACACTCTTGTCATATTCACAGTCAAACAAGGTGTTGTACTCCAGGTCACTTCCTGGCCACACCCAGACCTGTTTACCTGATGTGTACCTACAACAGGGAAAGTCAGCAGCAACTGCCTTCTGTGGGATGGTGTCTTATTTGGTGCATTGACTCAATTTAATGTAGAGTTTATGTGAAGGTTAATAAAGCAGAAATGTGTATCTATGTAGCCTTTTCATGTTGAAGATCCACAGAAATGCGGGGTACTCTCTTCCTTCACTAAACACTAACATCCATTCCACGAGGATCATCCACTCTACTTGCACAAAGGAGACAACTGCCAAAAATGTTCCCATAGATCTGACTTTCTGTGCAAAGGACAGGGGGAAATCTGAGGTCAGCTGGGCAAGGGCATTCACCCAGAGACCCAGAGGAGACAGAGAACTTATTGGTGAGGGGACAAAGCCCATAGGACCCATAGGAATCTGCACAATGGTGGACAAGGGTTTCTCACCAGAAGATGGAAGACAGATTGAGAACAGAAGGCTACATGTTGCTTGGTAATTTTAGTCAGGAAAAATGAGTGACTGCACATGAGGTGCTCTCACCACAGGACTCAGAATACACTGAGCAATAATGGGGTAACTGAGGTTAAGACAGAACTCAGAGAATGCTGGGCAATGTTAGGCTATATATGTTCACACACAGAAGAAAGATGAGGCTGAGAAAAGGTTGGCTAGGGAAACACATGGCTCAGAGGAGATTGAGCACTGTTGGGTGAGGGCAGGCACCCAGAAGTCCAGGAGAATCCTGAACACTGCTGGATCAGGTGCAATACTGCTGGATCAGGTGCAATACTGAGAAGACAGAGAGGGGACAAGGTACTGGAGGGTAAGGAGCACTCTAAACCAATATTCAGGGATCACAGAGCATACTACAGAGATACAGCCACATCAATGTTCATAGCTGCTTAATTCACCATAGCCAGATTGTGGAACCAACCTAGATGACCTTCAGTTGATGAATGGATAAAGAAACTGTGGCATATATATACAATGGAATATTACTCCACCATGAAGAATCATAAAATTATGGCATTTGCAGGCAAATGGATGGAATTGGAGAATATCATGTTAAGTGAGATAAGCCAATCTCAAAAAACTAAACGATGATTAATCTCGCTGATAAGCGGATGAGGACATATAATGGGGGGTGGGAGGGTTTAGCGTTAGGGTTAGGGTTAGGTTTAGGGTTAAGAATAAGGAGGGTGGCAAGAATGGAGGAAGGAAGGACTTTATAGAGGGAAAAGTGGGGTGGGAGGGGTGGGAGGCATGGCAGGGAAGGTAAAATAATAACAGAATGAATCAAACAACATTGCCCTATGTAAATTTATGACTACACAAATGGCATGCCTTCACTCCGTGTACAAATAGAGAAACAACATGTATCCCATTTGTTTACAATAATAAAAAAATAAATAAATAAAACATAAAATAAAATAAATTCATGAATGCAATTTTTATCAAGAAAAAATGATGGTGTGAAATTTCCAAACCTTTGTTCAATATCACGGTTTTAAACATTGTAGTGGAATTCTCTTTCTTTATTTCTTTTTGGAATGTCTGCATTGCTTCTTTCAATGTCATAGCAGGTCACTTTTTTGTGTGTTGATCAATACAGTTTCTTTCTATTCTTCTAACTAAAATTTGGAAAGAAGACTCCAGTAGAAGAACAAAAAACCAACTCAGAAGGCCATATTTATTCAATAACTAAGGTTACTGGAGCAGAGAGAAGGACTGACAATTCATTTTTGAAAAGTGGAAAGGAACTAGGTAACCACTCTCTTCAGTGGATACTCAATAATATAATGCAGATTCACTGAGTGCCCTGTGTCCACTTTTGAATGGACATAAGAAGCGGATCTCCTTGTCTTCTCTTAAGAAACATCAAAAATTAGCAAATCATCTCAAACTCTTAGAATCATCTTGCTCGTGCTCACAGAACAAATTGCCTTCTCATTACCTTTCTGCAAATGTGAGAGTCTGAAGATAGACCACTGGCTTGGAAAGACTTGAATATCAATACTCACATGCACAATCCCCCCTGTGGGAGGGCTCCCAGGATAGGGCATTGCTGAATGCCTCTGTGTTCCTTGAAATTTACTGGGGAACAACAAAAAGGGAGAATCACCACAAGGAAGACCTGGAAGTCTGAATGGTGCTGAGTTTGGTAAGCCCTGAGGCAACAGTGTATTTGAAAAAAGGAAATAGTCCCTTTTTTTTAAGCTTGTAAAAATTAAAGTAAAGGAAAATTCTCCTCTCTTATCTCCTGATCCTGTAGGTATTCATCTTATGACATTATGTCATTATGTGATAACATTCCCTATCTACTAAGTTTCTTCAGGAAGGAGAAAGAGCCCTGTATGAACCTTGGCATGCCTCATAGGACCATGAAATGAGCAGAAGTTCAGTCAGTTTTCAAGTCACTGTAAAAAGGTTTTAAGCTAAAAAGGTCAGCTAGTGATAATTTCTCTTCATTTACCACTCTTGGAAAATGCCTAAACATTGATTTGTTGGGATCTTTGTTTAATTCTCCAAAACAGGAGAATAAAGAAATAACAGAAAAGGGGTGATGAATCCTGGGTTACAGAGGGGTGTGATTCCACTGGAAACAGATTCACTGTCTTAACGAAAAAGTCCCATGAACAAGTACATCAATAAAGCCTACCTGAGTGTTAGTCCCTTGTCCTAATACATCTTTATACCAATATCCTCAACATGGTTGTGTACCCAGTTGTCCCAGTCCTGATTTTCACACTCTGAAGCACAGAATTACCAGATCCAAACACTGAGGCACCAAGCCCTGAGGGCTGTACTATTCCCTTTCTAAAAAGAGCATCCAAGAAAAAGGTGCATTGCACCTAAGTCTCAATAGAAAAATCACTAGAACATGCATTATTTTAAAATCATGATTTTTCTGACAGCTAAACTAATGTAGACAAAATAAAAATTTTAAGGTGATATATTATGACCACAGTTTTGTACTGAAATCCAAATTAGGAAAATACAGTAATTAAAGACACAACGTGAAACCCAGAACAATCAATGTCAGTGTGAAATTGAGGCGCCCTGGAATCATAGCCCACAAGCTTTGCCTTCTGGTCTTTGTAAGCAAAGGGCAGCAAGGCAGTGCAGGCTACATGTGTCCCTCCTCATGTCTCATTTCTGCAGCTGTGTACTCAGGGTATGGTGATCCTGACAAAGAGATCATGGGACTTAAGTGCCACATGGTTGGTCTCAGGTGCAAGACTGCAACTCAGATCTGAAGGGTCAAATCCCAGGTGGCATGGAATGCTGTATATGACCGAGGAATGTTTCATTGTAGTTTCATTATTGGTGACAGTTTCCTCTGAGAGAAGTGGAACAAAGACCATGCTTTTTATGTGACTTGATCAGCTGCCTTCTGAACTCTTTTAGTTACTGCCCATGGATTGTTTCTAATGGAGCCTGTAGAGAACTTGCATCCTGGTTCCAGTTAGTGCTCTGTCTTATGTCTCTGCTTGCTGCCAGTGAAGGTCACAAAGAGCAGCCCTAGTCATGAGAATTCTATAATAATATGGATTCTATAATAGAACTAAAGTTCACAGGACAACTATTATATCACTTTTGGATGATTTAGTATTGGCATTACTATTAATAACTAAGGATAGATATTGCATTATCTTGTGGTGTTTTATTATATTTTTTCATAATAGACTACATAACAACTATTGTATTTGTTATGTATGTTATTGCACACCTCTTCTATCAATATCCAAAGTCTGTAGAAGCTATTATGTTAATATTAAATGCTATACTATGGATGATGTAATAGTATTGAAACCTCAGTGCCATTATTATATTAGGTGTATGTATTTCCTATAGTATGAATATTACATCAATTTTAAAAGGCAGTTATCATATCAGTTTGATATGTCATAGTAAGGATATCATGTTAGTATTAAAAGCCACAAATAAACCTTTAGGTCATTTTTAGAAACTCAAGTATGCATATCATCTTAGGATTAAAATCAACATAGCAGTTAACACAAAAATTTTATTGATAACTCATAAAAATTATTTAATGTCAAAAATGCAGATAATTTATTAACATAAGGTTGTATGATATAAATATGCTAATATTAAATGCTACAGAACACCTGTTTACTACTTTTAGATATTATATCAAGGATATTAAATGAATATTAAAATCCACAATTAAGTTATTATATTGGTTTCAGGTTTTATGAAAAAGTTGGCATATTGAAAAATTAAATTCACAGGATATATATTTCATTGGGTTTTTAGGTGATAATATGTAGACCATATTAGAATTTCAAGGTAGAGGGAAGGTAGTATATTCATTTTAGATGCTAGGCTATTTAATAACACATTAGATTTAGAGGCCACAGCACAGCTTCTATATTCATATTAGATACTATTGTTTGAATATTACATTAGTATTTGAGTACTCTGACTGTGATATCCATTTCTGATGTTGTAATATCAGACAAATTATATTAATATTAAAGAACAGAAATGCTCTTGTATAGTTTTCCATTCTATTGTATGCATATACTATTAAAAAAAACAACATGGAACAGCCATAATAGGAATATTGTATTATTATCAAAGTCTACAGGGGAGTTATTATATGTGCTTTAGATGGTCACTATAGATATTATAATTATCTTTAAGGTCCCAGGGAATCTACTATATTAGTTTAATATGGAATAGTTAGAATATTTCTTTAGCATTAAAGACCACATGGCAGCTATTAGTTTTAGAGGGTACAACAAATTTATTACATTCTTATTGAGGGTACCAAGTCAGTCAGCTATTCTTAATTTAGATTTATAGAATGGAAATCACTTTAGTATGAACAGCCAGAGATTAGTGATTACAGCAGTTTTAATGCTATAGTATGAATATAATATTAGTGTAGAAAGAACAAGGGACAGTTTAAAAATAACAGAATTCTTTCTTAAATTTAATTTTATTTATTTATGTGTTGCTCAGGATTGAACCCAGTGCCTCATTTGTGCTAGGCAAGTGCTCTAACAGTAAACCTCAAACCCAGCACCAAAGAACAGTTTTTATATGAGTTTAAGAGGCCACATATTCCATACTACATAAATTTGAAAGGACTCTGGGAAACTCTTAATTTTGGATGTAAAATGATTGATAATATGTTGGTATTAAAAGTCAAAGGATAACTACTGTATTAGTTATAAATTATAATATATGAATATTATGTTAATACTAAAGGACACAATGCATACTAAGGATATTTTGTGAGTGTCAGCAGTCCAATTAATGGTATTAATATTTTCAGTCACAGTGAGTGTATTATGTGAATGTCATGCTCCACAGTGAGGATATTATGTTAATGTGAGAGGTCAAATTTAAACATTATATGAGTGTCAGAGATGAGAGTGAGGGTATTTATGTGAGTTTCTTGTGTCAGAGTTATGATATTATGTGTGTGTAAGTGGTCAAATGAGGTAGGTATTAGATTTTGTTTTGGTGAATATTCATGTGTGGAAAAGCATGATACTCACAATGATCTCAGTCACATAAAATATGCTGTTGTTTATGTATACTCATGATCTGGCAGGCATGTCCAAGTAAGCTGCTCACAAATTAATAACTTTGTTTTTCGCTTTCATTTTTATTTTTTCTGTAATTTGCATGTTAACCTTTAAAAATAAATTGTATTTTTTCAAAAGTGGTCAAGTGAGGATTGTATATGAATATGAGAGTTCACAGGGGAAATACTTTGTGAGCATTTTAGGCTGCAGTGAAGTTATTATGTAAGTGTTAGAGGTCAAGGGAGAATATTATGCAAAATGGACCAGAATGAGGATAATTAAGTGTCATAGACCACATAAGGATATTCTCTGTCAGTGGCTATAGTGAGGTAATAACCAGAGTGTCAGAGGCATTGTGAAGGTGTTATGTGAGTGTTGGTAGGCAGACTAAAGACATTATGTGAATGTGAGCTGCCAGTGTGATGATATTTTGTGTCAGAAGCCAGTGTGAGGGTAATATCTGGATTTCAGTGGCTACAGTGAGGACAGTTTGTGAAGGTTAGTGGTCAGAGTAAGAATACTATTGAGAACCTGAGGTCAGAGTAAGGATATTATATAAATGTCAGAGACCAGATAAGGACTTTATTTAAGTGTCAGATGTCATAGTGAGGGTGTAATGTGAGTTCAAGAGGCCACATGGAGGAAATTTTATATTTTTCAGAGACCAGAGGAAAAGTATTATGTAAAAGTCAGAGGTTACAGTATGGACATTATGTGCATGTAATTATTCATAGTGAGGATATTATGTGATTGTCAGAGTCCAAAGTGAGGCTATTATGTGAGTTTGAGAAATCACATATTATTATGTAAATTTCAAAGGTCACAGTGAAGATTTTATATGAAAGTCAGAGACCACATTGAGGTTTATATGTGAGTGTCAGAGACCATAATCAGGTTTTAATGTGAGTATCAAGGAAACAGTGAGGGAATTTTTTGAGTCAGACCAAGGGAAAGTACTATGTAATTTTCATGGCAACAATAAGTGTATTACGTGAGTGTCAGAGGACACAGAATATAATGTGAGAGTCAAAGACCATAGTGAGGATATTGTGTGTCAGAAGGCACAGAGAGGATTTTATAAAAATGTCTGAGGACACACTGATGACATTATATCAGTTTCAGAAGCCAGATTGTGTTTACTAAATATCAGAGGCCTCTGGGAAAATACTCAATGAGTGACAGTGGTCACAGTGGTCACATTGAGAATATTATGTGTCAGTGGTAAGAGTAATGATATTATGTGAGAGTCAGAGGCTACAGCAAGGGAATTATGTGAGTTTTATTGGCCACAGTGAGGGTATTATATTAATATCAGCAGCCTCATTGAGGATATTATGTGAATGTCAGAGACCACTGTAATGATATTTTGTGAATTTCAGAGGCCAGAGTGAGGGTACTAAGTAAATGTCAGAGTTTTAATTGTGTATATTATGTAAGTGTCAGAGGCCACAGTGATGGTATTATATGAGTGTCAGAACAAAATGAGGATATTATGTGAGTGGCAACTGTCTCAGAAAGGATACTGTATGAGTGTCAAAGGCTACAGTTGGAATATACTGTCAATCACAGGGACAACACTGTGGAAATTATGTGGGTGACAGTGAGGATATTTAGTCACATCAGGGAGCAGCTTGAGGATATTATGAGTGTCCTAAGTCACAGTGACTGTCTTGGATGACAGTGAGTGTATTATGTGAGCATCATAGGTGACAATTATATTATGTGAGTGCATAAGGCCAAATTGAAGGTATTTGGTGAATATTAGAGGCCACATTGAGGGTATTATATGAGTGTCGAGGTAATAGTGATGGCATTTTGTGAGTGTCAGATGTGAAGTGAGGATATTATGTGAATATCATGGCCAAAAGTGAGTATATTAAGTGAGTGACAGAGGTCACAATTAGAATAGTATGTGAGTGTCAGAGGCCAATTGAATATATTATATGAATATCAGAGACCAAATGTGGAAATTATATGAGTGCCAGAAGGTACATTGCAAGCATGATGTGAGTGTCTCAGGTCACAAAAAGGTACTATGTGCATGACAAGTCACATTGAATGTAATATGTGAGTATAGGAGGCCAATCTTTTGGTGTCATGTGAGTATCACAGGTTAGAATAAAGATACTGTGTCAGTATCAGAGACCTAAATGATGACATTTTGAGTGCAAGTATTCACTGAGAGGATATATCAGTTTCAGACATCACAATTAGGGTATTATGTCATTCTCAAGAGGTCAAAGTGAGAATATTTTATGTGTGTTAGAGGACCCAGTGATAATATTTATGTGACTTTCAGAGGACACAGTGTGATATTATGTGAGTGACAGAGACCAGAATGGTAGTAGTCTGTGTCTGAGATCAAAATGTTTGTATTATGTGATTGTCAGAGACCAGAATTGGGGATTAATGTGAGTGTCAGAGAGTACAGTGAGAGTATTATGTGTGTGCCAGAGGTCACAGTATAGTTATTATGTGTCTTAGGTAACATTGATAATATTATGTGTCATTATATCCAATTAAGGATATAATGTCTGTGTCAGAGGTCAAATTGAGTGCATAATATGAGTGTCTGAGATCACAGGGAGGTTATTATTTGAGCATCAGTGGTCAAAGTGAGAATGTTACATTAGTGTCAGAGGTCTAGTGAGGATATTTTGTAAATATCATAATCCAAAGTGAGGGTATTACATAATTAACAGAGGTCCCAGTGAGCTTTTACTATGATTATAAGAGGTCACAGTAAGGACATTGTGTGAGTGTCAGAGGTCATGTGAAGATATTATGTGACTATCAGACTCACAGTGAGGATATCATGTGAGTGTCACACATCAAGTGAGGAAATTAGGTGAGTATCAGAGGCACCAGTGAAGATAAATGGAAGTGTCCAAAGACATTTTAGAAAATAAGATGAGTATCAAAGATCACAGTGAGGACATAATGTCAGTATAGAGGCCACAGTGATATGTCAGTTTCTAAAAAATAACAATGAGAATATTATTTGAGTGTCACAGGGCTCAGAAGGGGAATTATGTGAGACTGTTTTTTTTTAAGTATCTTCTATTTGATTGTGGAATTTTACTTCTATTCCTAATGTGTTCATTTATTTTTTATCATGAATAAATGCTGGAGCTTAACAAGCACTTTTTCTGTCTCTGTTTAAATGATGTTTATTTACCTTTAATTTATCAATATGGTGTCTTTGTCATCTTGGGTTGCAATCTCCACAGGCATGCACCCCACTGTTTGGAAGTACAAGTCTACCAAGTCCTCCAACTTGTCCTGGCCACCCTCCTGCCTGCCTACCTGGCAGACAGTCTGCTGCTTGTTCTGGGAGCCCCAAAATTCACCATCACGGCAACCTGCCATATTTCCAGGGCAGGAAACTGAGGCCCTGAGCAAGTCCTATCCTGGTCCCTGCTCTTCCCATGGGCAGCAGATGCATATAATTCTGAGGTCATGTCCACCTAAATCAGTCAGATCCTCAGGATGGCATTCAGGGTCCTCAGAGAGGGTGATGGTGTCAGCTCCATGGTCCTGGCCTTTTGGGGTTGTAATGCAGGCCTGGTTTGGGCAGGTCTGTATGATGTGAACTTGCAGAGGAAGCTCCAGGGCTTCTGTTAGTGTGCTGCAGAGACTGGCAGTCAGCAGGGTAGGGCTTGCTAGAAAGAGGCAATTGGCCAGGGCAGAGCTCCATTTTGGGAGACCACTGTCTAGCATCCAGGACACAAAATGACATTCCATGGAGAGGAATGCCACAGTCTTTCGTGACCACCTACCTGTGCATAAATACACATAACCCACTGTTCAAACTGCAGAGCCTTATTTGTGCAGAACCAGGGTCACCTTGGTTGATTCCATCCCACTTCACCTACCCCCAATCCCGAGCATTCTCTGCAGCTGCTTTGTGGCCTTGCACTGTGTCCAACTCCTCTACTGTTTCACCATCACTCTTCACCACTGGAGTGCTTCCTCCCTGGTCTACAAAATAATCTCCATATCACATTGCCCTGCACAATTTATGAGCCCCTCCTGCATTCCTGCATGAAAATATCCTCTTTCCCTTTCAAGGACTTCACAATTTCCAGATGTAGTCAAGCAGCAGAGCTTCCTCTGATTGCTCTGTCTGCATCAGTGTCCCCAAGAAGGTGAGCTTGGGGATGGGTGTGTGCTTGTCCCATTTTCATCAAACTTTCAAGTTCTTTCCACTGGCTCATAGAAGTTGTATGTTTGGAAACTTCAACTTTAACTCCTCCTCACTGGTATTTGGTATATTCATTGTTATAAAAGTCTTTGCCCACCAGGAGGATGCCTTTAGATATCCCTCCCCTGCTTTTATTTATGTTGCTAAGCAATGGATTCTCAGGTCTCATAAGGGTGAATACCTGTTTTCTCCCTATCATCATTCAGTGGATTTTCTTGTAGTGTATTTTTTCAAGAAATTCCCTGTGGATTGCTCTCCATGCAGGCAAGTGTAATATCCAGAGCTCTGACTTCATGTGCAGAGGAGACAAGAAGAACTCAAACCCAGTTCTTCACAGGGGTTTTCATTCCTGAAGAGGGATACACCAGGGTGGTCATAGGAGAAGAGTTATAGAAAGTGACAGAAGGCAGGAGAAGCCTGGGGAGGATAATAGCCCTGGAACCTGGAGGGGAGCAGGAAATTCAGTGGCTGGAGGAGCCTCCAGAGATGGTCTGTGAACAGAACCAGCCCTTCTGTAAAAACTGCCAGCTCTGCCACACCTCCCCAGGCACAATATGCATATGGTAACCTGTATGCAAAAGCCAGGGCTACACATAGGTAGGGCTGAGTTGCAGAACCAGGAACTGGGTGAAGCACCCTGCTTTCGCTCTCCTCCCTATGACTTGAAGATACCTGCACCAAGTCTTGCTATCACCCCTGCTCAGGACTCAACTAAGTCATGTTCATAGGCACCCCTTATCAGGACACTCTTGTCATATTCACAGTCAAACAAGGTGTTGTACTCCAGGTCACTTCCTGGCCACACCCAGACCTGTTTACCTGATGTATGTACAACAGGGAAAGTCAGCAGCAACTGCCTTCTGTGGGATGGTGTCTTATTTGGTGCATTGACTCAAGTTAATGTAGAGATTATGTGAAGGTTAATAAAGCAGAAATGTGTATCTATGTAGCCTTTTCATGTTGAAGATCCACAGAAATGCGGGGTACTCTCTTCCTTCACTAAACACTAACATCCATTCCACGAGGATCATCCACTCTACTTGCACAAAGGAGACAACTGCCAAAAATGTTCCCATAGATCTGACTTTCTGTGCAAAGGACAGGGGGGAATCTGAGGTCAGCTGGGCATGGGCATTCACCCAGAGACCCAGAGGAGACAGAGAACTTATTGGTGAGGGGAAGAAGCCCATAGGACCCATAGGAATCTGCACAATGGTGGACAAGGGTTTCTCACCAGAAGATGGAAGACAGATTGAGAACAGAAGGCTACATGTTGCTTGGTAATTTTAGTCAGGAAAAATGAGTGACTGCACATGAGGTGCTCTCGCCACAGGACTCAGAATACACTGAGCAATAATGGGGTAACTGAGGTTAAGACAGAACTCAGAGAATGCTGGGCAATGTTAGGCTATATATGTTCACACACAGAAGAAAGATGAGGCTGAGAAAAGTTGGCTAGGGAAACACATGGCTCAGAGGATATTGAGCACTGTTGGGTGAGGGCAGGCACCCAGAGGTCCAGGAGAATCCTGAACACTGCTGGATCAGGTGCAATACTGAGAAGACAGAGAGGGGACAAGGTACTGGAGGGTAAGGAGCACTCCAAACCAATATTCAGGGATCACAGAGCTCCTGTGTGGAAGGGGTGCTCACCAAAGGACTCAGGTGATACTGAGCAAGAGTGTGTGAAGGGAGATTAGGGACAGGGCCCAGAGAAGACTTAGTACTGTCAGGTGAAAGGTGCTAACTCACAGAACCCAGAGTAGTCTGAGCAAGGATTGTCTTGAGTAAGATAGAACAAGACAGATAGAAGACTGAGCACTGTTGGGTGAGGGTTAGTCACCCAAAGGACCCAGAGAGGAATCAGTAAGAATAGGTTAGGGAACTCAGAAAAAAAGAAACATTGAAGAATGAGCACTCTTAGGAGAGGGGTGCAGTCCCACATGACCCAAGTGACACTGAGTAAGGACAGTTTAGGTGAACTTAACAGCTTAAACAAAGAAGACAAAGCCATGTTAGAACAGTGGCAATCACCTAGAGTAACCAGTGGAATCAAAGCACTAGTGGGTCAGGAGTGCTCACCCACAGAAACCAGAGCACTCTCAGCAATGATGAGTTAGGGGAGATTTAGGGCAGAACCAAGAGAAAAGTGAGCACTGGTGGGAGAGGGACATTTACTCATAGAACTCAGAAGAATCTGAGAAATGGTACCCTGAGCAATGATGGATGAGGGAAGATTTAGGGCAGTGCCCAGAGATGGCTGAGAACTGGTGGAAGAGAGGGTGCACTCTTGAATAGTCAGAAGCCCCTGAACTATGGTGGTTAAGAGGAAGTCTAGGGCATAATTCAGAGAAGACAGAGAAAAAAATAGATGGAAATGCTTGACTACAGGATCCAAAAGAGTTGGAGTTCTTTTGGGAAAGGGGTTCTCACCTATATCTCTTAGAGTTTTTGGAATATTTTCAAGTGTATTCCCTCTGGCCAAAGTTTCAGTGATCTCAGATAGGGTTGGAATGATCCTATAATAAAGGTCTTAAGAAGTACTCCATGAGGATGAGAAGTTGTTCATGACCACCTTTCACACTATCCCTTGAGTGTGTGTATTTTGCCTGACTCAGTGTTCCTAGGAGTTTTCCTCTCATTTCAAAAGCAACAGCCAGTGACATATCAGAAAAAGATCCTGAAAATACTGGAATATATGCTTACCATTCTCAGTTAGAGAGATGTTAAAAATCCTGGGACATACTACATCACTGATAAGAGCTGAGCCACTTGAGTTAATGTGTGGACTTCTTGGACTGTAAGTGGTGAAAAGAGGTCATCAGTGCTTTGGAAATGTCATGCATTATATTATTTGGGGTTTTCAGGGATTGTTGAGGAGATAATCTGCATGACAGCACCAAAGGACTATTGAGGTTTTTGGAAAGAGGAAGAGTCCACATCTCTCCAAGTTTCCACAGTCATGTTGACCTGGATATGCGGGTAAGCCCAGAGAAGGTCTACTGTCATTAGCAGAAAAGGGGCTCACCCAGAGAGATCACTAAGTGAACTAGTTTGCCTAGGACTCATTGGGAAGTGAGCACTGGTAGGTGAAAGGTGTCAACCCACAAAATCCAGGGGTGAGTGAGCACTGGTGGGAGAGATGTATTCACCCATAGGACTCATACAACACTGAGGAATGGTGTATGAATGTACCTTAAGGACAGGACCCATAAAAGACTGATCACTGTCAAGAAAGGGACACTCACTCACAGGACCCAGAGGAGTCTGAGCAAGGGATGCCTTGTGGATCCTGGAACAGGGCAGAGAAAATAATGAGCACTCATAGGTGAGAGGCCTCACCCAGTGGACCCAAATTAGAATGAGCAAGCAATGATTAGTTAACAGAGAAAAAAGAAACAGAGGAGAATAAGCAGTGATGAGAGATGAGGGCTCATTCACAGGACCCAGGGGAGACTAAGATCAGGTTAGTCAAACTTAACTAAAACAGAATGCTGAGCAATGTTAGAAAAGGAGATGTCATCAAGAGAATTCAGTTGGTTCTGAGCACTTGTGGGTAAGGGGCACTCAACCCTAGTACTCAGAGTACCCTGAGCATTGATGAGTGAGTGGAGATTTAGTGCAGAACCCAAAAATACCTTAGGAAACAGAGATTATGCTGGTCATGAGGCTTCTCAATTCTCAGAAAATACTAAGTTAAAATTGGCTACTTAGAATAGAGAGACTCTATGGGTGATTCAGGCAACTAAGGTCATATATACAACAGGTTAAAAAGGTTACAAAGCTAATGGGTTTTCATGGAAGCTAAAATGTTATTTTATGGTAGTATGGTTATGATTCTATGGAGGTCATAAAAAGTTTAGAAATCAAAGAGGATATTCAGCTCATACAGACTTGGTATATAGTAGAGTCTACTTAGTATAGAGATGCTACTGAGTTCATGCATGCTACAAATGTCATTTAGGTTACTAGGCTGCAGAAATTACTAGACCATGGGAGCTAATAGAGTATACTGAGATAATTCATGCTACATATACAATTAAGGATAAGCAGGTCATAGAGGTTGGACTGAACATAGAATTTAGTCAATGATTGAGGTAGCACACAGCAATGAATATAGGCATGAATATAGCATGCTATATTCATACAGCAATGAATATGGATGTTCCATAAATCAGGGGATACAGAGGCTAAAACAGAAATAGTGATTAAGTAGGACACAAGACCAATAAGTGACTTATATGATAGTGGGGTCAGAGTGTTTACAGAGGTCACAAGGGCTAATGAGATTTTAGTTATTTTTTATTTTGGTGCATTTTACACAAATGTGGTACAATTGTTGTTTTCCTGATTGTACAAAAATTAGAAATGCAACATTTCTGTAATCATGCATGTAATGATGATTGTCTCATTATGTTATCTTTCCTTCCCCCACCCTTCACCATCCCTTTGTTTCCTCTATACAATCCATCCTTCCTCCCATTCTTGACTCACTTCTTCCCCCATCATGTATCATCATCTGCATATCAGAGGTATCATTCATCCTTCTGTATTTTGTCTTATCTCACTTAGCAACATATTCTCCAACTGCATCCATTTACTTGCAAATGCCATAATTTTATTCTTCTTTATGGCTGAGTAATAATCCATTGTGTATATATACCACAGGCTTTTTTTTTTCATTCATCAAATGGAGGGCATCAGGTTGGATGCACAATCTAGATATTGTAAATTGAGCTCCTATGAACATTGATTTGGCAGCATTATTGTCACATGATGACATTAAGTATTTTGGGTATAAGCAAATGAGTGAGAGAGTTGGGTGAAATGGTGGTTCCATTCCATGTTTTCTAAGGAATCTCCACACTGCTATCCAGAGTGACTGCACTAATTTGTAACCCCACCAGTAATGTATGAGTCCACCTTTTCCCCACATCCTCGAGAACACATATTTTTGCTTGCATTCTTGATAATATCCATTCTAATGAGATGGAATCTTAGGGTAGTATTGATTTGCATTTCTCTTATTACTAGAATTTTTGAACTTTTTTTATATATCTGTTTTTTTATATTTTTAAAAATTTAATAATGGAAAAATTAATTGTTTGTAAATTCATGATTGTGCTTATTTTTTGAACATATTACAATGTTATATAGCACTCCAAGCCTAATACTTAGATGAAGAGATCAAATATATTAAGATTTTTTTCATTGTTTTTGAACTAAAAGATGGACTTTAAAGGTTTACACGTTATCAAAAATAAACAGTAAATATTTTTAAATTTCTCCCATATTTTCCCAAACTTCAGAGTTTTAGGGAAAGGTTGTATTTCTGCTTTGAAAGATTTTTTACCAAGTTTTATTACTTATTTTCTAAGTCTTCATATTGACTCTAGGTTGAAAAGTCCCGCCTGCTCTGCAGGTGTTTTAGGTTCACTGCCTCTGTCTGAAAGAGAATCCCTAGTGAGCAGAGTTGGAAGAGTGCAGGGAAGTAGGTGCAGTCTTGCAGTCAGTGTGTGCAGGGTGACATGGTACTGGACATGGTACATACTCTCCTTGATTCACAGAGAAAGTGGGATGAGATACAGATGGGATTATTTTGTTGCTCATTGATTTTCAGAAGAGCAAGACTATTTGATATCTGGAAGTGTCTTCTGATTACATTTTGAACAACCTGTCCTCTCTGGCTATATGACAAAATGACTCTTCTCCCTACTTTGAGGCATTTTCTGGATGTTCTTCCTGAACATTGATGAAAGTGTTGCAGGAATTTCCTGGCATGAGTCTTTGGGTATCTTCTTTATTTCACAGGTATTCTAGTTAAGGAGCTTTTTAGTGTCCATTAGCAACCTTTCATCTCCAGGTAATCTGGTGTGGACTGGCTCCATGTTCCACTGATTCAGAGGCAGGTTTGAAATACCTTCTATATCCTGTGACTTCATACAGTGGTACTTGGGTAGGCAGTGGTTTGACAAGTTGTCATTTCCAGCATGTGTGAAGTTGATCAAAGCTGCTCAAATTGTCGCTTCATCTGAGTCAGGCACACTTTTGATATTATGGGTTGTCATTTAACATGTTCTCAAGAATAATACTGTGATTTGGCAATAAAAAATGTTTGTGTAAACACAGAAAGAAATGAACCCAGAGCAGAGGAAAATGTATTTGGTATCGGTCAGATATTTATTATTAGAGGAGTTCCATATTTTCTTGCAAAGCAACAGCAGGTGTTTAGAGAACCTTTTTAAAGAAGAATATTGACAAGTCAATGAAACTGTTATTTTTATTACTGAGATATGATCTAAATAATTTCTTGTCTTCCTAAGAAGTGTATCTGAAAGTAGACAAAACTGCCATATTTCTATGAATAGATGAAAGAAATTCAATTCATCCAGAGGCATATTGATGAATTCAAGCAACGTGAAGGATTACAGTTAATTATGCCATTGAGTTAGTTTAATTGAGTGTTTTTCTTTACTAATGGTTGAAAAAAATTGATGTGTCTTACAAGTGATCCTATAAGTGCATCTTAGGTTGAATGGAATGCAGTGTACAGAATGGGTTTATTATCAGCTCTGTTGTCTTGCTACAGAATGGGGTTTTGTTTTAGTTGGATCTGTGGTGGAGAATGTCTTACTGAATTAATCATTAGAGATGACAGGTGGCTCTGTAATTTCTGTTTTTTTCTTTTTTTGTTACCGGGGATTGAACACAGGGATGATTAACTGCTGAACAACAACCCTGCCTTTTCTATTGTTTTTTTTTTTTATTTTAAGTCAGAGTCTTGCTGAGTTGCTGAAGACCTAGCTATATTGCCAAGGCTGACCTTGAACTTGGATGCTCCTGCCTCAGCCTCCCAAGTTGCTGGGATTACAAGCATGTGCCACCATGCCTGGCTGATCTTCTTTTCTGAAAAGCATTTTTGTCAGCAGTGCTTGCTATCTGCATGCTGTAGGAAAGGCCCCTCTCAGTTATTGTTTGTGAGACAAAAACAAGCCCTGGTGTGTTTAGTCATGTGTTCCTGCCTGAGGGCCATGGACAGGGAGGAAAGTTGCCAGGCTTGATGTGCTGGACGTTGTTGACCTCGTTTCTTGTCTGGTGTTTGCTGGTGGCACAGACCAGCAGATACTCCTCATCTGGAGTCCTTTCTGCCCTTCTGCCTTGTGGTTCTCTAGTCTTACAATGAGCTTCAAGCCTCCAGCAGGTGTATCAGGATGGAATTTGCCCCACGTAAAGATTGGAGCTACGGCTTCCAAGATTATCCAAGATGGCCACTCTGGCTTTGAAATGTGTCGGCAAATGGGGAGCTGCAGCTCAGGGTGTGGCCATGGTCAGCAGAAGGTCCTGGAGGTGGGATGCGGTTGGTCAGACTGGGGTCCTGGGGATCGGGTGTGTTTGGTGTGGTTGTGGGATTCTGGAGGCCGGGTGCAATCAGTTAGTCTGGGGTCCCAGTGATAGGGGCAGTCAGTTGGTCTGGGGGTCTTGGTGGCAGGGAGCAGTCAGTCGATGTGAGGGCCCCAGAGGCAGAGAGTGATTGGGCAGGCTGAGGGATCCTGGAGACAGGGCTCAGTCAGTCTGGCCAGGGGTCCTACGGGGCCTGGCTGTTGTCTCAAAATGGTGGCAGCCACGTGTAATCAAACCTGCAGGTACTGTAACAGTGAAGTTCCAGGCAACAGCAGGCAGCTGGTGCTTCACTGGCAGTTGGTGATCAATTTGCTGACTGTTGTCAGACGATCGGGGAGGTGAAACTCGTGTGTTGGGTGATGGATAGGTGTAAGGCAGGTGATGGACAGTTGAGAGGCAGGCAAATGGTGGATGATAGATGCCTGACAGTGAGCAATCTGCATTCAAAATAAAGTCAATATGCTGGCAGACTGCAGGTGACCACAGCAGACAAATGGGGTAAACAACAGGGGATCAATAAGCAGCAAAAACTGCCTCACCAAGAAACAGATATTCTCTGCTTAAAACTGGAGTTATGGAGCGACAAGGAATGCAGCCTCCCTCTAGTCCACCATCTTGGATCTCTATATATCTGTTGATTGATCTCTTGATTGCTTGTGGATCTTCTTTCATGAAGTGTCTGCTCATTTCTTTAGACCATTTACTGATTGGGTTATTTGTATTCTTGGTGTAAAGTTTTTTGAGTTCTTTATAGATTCTGGAGATTAGTGCTCAATCTAAATTATTTGTAGAAAAGAGTTTCTCCAACTCTGTAGGTTCTCTCTTCATATTGTTGATTGTTTTATTTTCTAAGAAAAAGCTTTTCAGTTTGAATCTCTCCCAGCTTTTGATTCATGCTTTTAATTTTTGTGCCTTGAGTGTCATATTAAGAAAGTCTTGTCCTAAGTCAACGAGATGAAGATTTAGATATACTTTTTCTTCTATAAGATGCAGAGTCTCTGGTCTGATTTTTTAATTTTTGATCCATTTTGAGTCAAATTTTGTACAGGGTCAGAGATAGGGTTTTAGTTTCATTTTGCTGCATATTAATTTCAAGTTTTCCCAGTACCATTTTTGAAGAGACTTTCCCCATTGTATGTTTTGGGCACCAAGTTTTCCAGTACCATTTTTGAAGAGACTTTCCCCATTGTATGTTTTGGGCACCTTGTTCTAGTATGAGAAAGCTCTATTTATGTGGGTTTGTCTCTTTGTCCTCTATTCTGTACCATTGATCTCCCTGTCTATTTGTTGCCAATATCATGCCAATTTTTTTTTTTTTACTATTGTTCCATAGTATAGTTGAAGGTCTGGTATTGTGATATCTCCTACTTCACTCTTCCTAGTAAGGATTTCTTTAACTATTCTGCATCTCTTCTTCTTCCAAATGATTGTCTTGATTTCTTGCTCTACTTCTATGAGTTATGTCATTGAGATTTTAATTGGAATTTCATAGAATGTATATAGCACTTTTGGTAGTATGGCAATTTTGACAATATTAGTTCTGACTATGCAAGAACATGGGAGATCTTTCCATTTTTTAAGTTTTCGTTAAGTTCTTTATTTAGTGTTCTGCAGTTCTCATTGTAGAGATCTTTCACCTCTTTTGTTAGATTAATTTCCAAGTATTTATTTTTTTAAATTATTGTGGTAGTTTTCCTAATATCTCTCAGAAGATTCATCATAAATGAATAAAAATGCATTAAATTTATGAGCATTAGTTTTACATCCTTCTACTTTGCTGGATTCCTCTATGAGTTCTAGAATTTTTCTCATGGAATTTTTCAGCTCCTCTAAATACAGAATCATGTCATCAGCAAATAAGAATAGTTTCAGTTTTTCTTTTCCTATTCGTATCCATTTAATTTCTTTGTTTTGTCTAATTGCTCTGTCTAGAGTTTCAAGGATGATGTTGAATAGAACTGATGAAAGAGGGCATCCCTCCCCTCTTCTAGTTTTTATGGGGAATGCTTTCAATTTTTCTCTATTTAGAATAATTTTGTCTGTGGGCTTAGCATTGATAATCATTACAATGTTGAGCAATGTTCTTACTATCCTTAGTTTTTTTTAGTGTTTGAGCATGAGGGGGTGTGGTATTTTATCGAATACTTTTTCTGCATTTATTGAAATAATATGTGATTCTTAACTTTAAGTCTGTTGATATGGTGAGTTCCATTTATTGATTTCTGGTTGTTGAACCAACCTTGTATCCCTGGGGTAAAACCAAATTGATCATAGTGCATTTTCTTTTTAATATGTTTTCATATGTGATTTGTTAAAATATTATTAAGAATTTTTGCAACTATGTTTATTAGGGATGTTGGTCTGAAACTTTCTTTTCTCTATGTGTCTTTGGTTTTGGAATCAGGGTGATATTAGCATCACAGTATGAGTTTGGAAGGGCCCCCTCCTTTTTTATTTCATGGAATACATTGAGGAATATTGCAATGAGTTCTTACTTGAAGGTCTTGGAGAATTAGGATGAGAATTTATCTGGTCCTGGACTTTTCTTTGCTGGTAGATTTTCACGACTTATCTTTTTCATTTCTCAAGGTTGAACTTTTAAATTGTTTATGTCCTCCTGACCAAGTTTGGGTGGATCATGTGTCTCCAGAAACTTGTTGATGTCTTTGAGATTTTGTATTGTTTTGGACTATAGATTTTCAAAATAACATCTAATTATGTTTTGTATTTCAATAGTGCCTAAAAACAATTACTTTTTCATCCCAAATTTTACTAATTTGAGTTTTCTCTCTCCTTCTACTTGTTAATATGGCTAAGGGTTTACCAATTTCGCTTATTTTTTTAAAGAACCAAATTTTTTTCATTTTTTAAAATTATTTCTCTTGTTCCAATTTCATTGATTTCAGCTCTGACTTTAACTATTTCCTGTCTTCTACTATTTTGGTTTTGATCTGTTCTTTTTCTAGGGCTTTGAGCTCTAATTTTAGGTGCCATATTTGTTGACTTTTTCTTCTTTTATTGAATGCACTCCATGTAATGTAATTTCTTCTTAGTACTGCTTTCATAGTGTACCAGATATTTTGATATTTGGCATCTTTGTTGTCATTTACCTGTAAGATTTTTTAAAATTTACCCCTGATATCTTCTGTTATCCATGCTTCATTCAATACCTTATTATTTAATCTCCATGTCTTAGAGTAGATTCTATTTTTCATTTCTTCATTTATTTCTAATTTCATTCCATTATGATATGATAGAATACAAGGTAGTATCTCTATATTTTTATATTTTCTAAGAGTAGTTTTGTGGCATAATATATGATCAATTTTAGAGAAGGATCCATGTGCTGCAGAGAAAAAAGTGTATTCACTCATTGATGGATAAAATGTTCTATGTCAGCTAAGTCTAAATTATCAATTGTGTTATTGAGATCTATGGATTTTTTGTATTGTAAACAAATGCGGTACAACTTGTTTCTCTGATTGTATATGAAGAAGAGGCATACCATTTGTGCAATCATACATTTACATAGGGCAATGATGTTTGACTCATTCAGCTATTTTTCCTTTCCCCCTCCCCTCCCACCCCTCTTTTTCCTCTACATAGTCCTTCCTTCCTCCATTCTTGCCTCCCTCCTACTCCCCATTATATATTATCATGCACTTATCAGTGAGATCCTTCCTCCTTTGATTTCTTGGAATTGGCTTACTTCACTTTGCATGATATGCTCCAATGTTATCCATTTGCCTGCAAATTCCAAAAATTTATTGTTTTTTATGGCTGAATAATATTCCATCGTGCATGTATACCACAATTTCTTTATCCATTCATCTATTGAAGGTCATCTCTCAACCTGCACAAAACTCAACTCAAAATGAACAAAGAACCTTGGAATCAGACCAGAGACTCTGCACTTTATAGAAGAAAGCGTTGGTCCAAATATTCATCATGTTTGCTTAGGATAAGACTTCCTTAACATGACTCCCAAAGCATAAGAAATAAAATCAGGAATCAATAGATGGGATAGATTCAAACTAAAAAGTTTTTCTCATCAAAGGAAACTATCAGCAATGTGAAAAGAGTGTCTACAGAGTGGGAGAAAATCTTTGCCACATATACTTCAGATAGAGCTCTAATCTCCAGAATCTATAAAGAACTCAAAAGCTTTACATCAAAAACACAAATAACCCAATTAAAAATGAACTAAGAAAATGAACAAACAGTTCACAGAAGAAAATCTGCAAGAAGTCAACAGATGTAAGAAGAAAATATTCAACATCTCTAGTAATTGGGGAAATGCAAATCAAAACTACCCTAAGATTCCACCTCACCCCAATTAGAATGGTGATTATCAAGAATACAGGCAATAATAGGTGTTGGTGAGGATATGGGAAAAAAGGTACACTCATACATTGCTGGTGGGGTTGGAAATTAGTGCAGCCACTCTGGAAATCTTTGTGGAGATTCCTTAGAAAACTTGGAAAGGAACCACCATTGGACGCAGCTATCCCTCTCCTTGGTCTATACCCAAAAGACTTAAAATCAGCATACTACAGTGATGTAACCATGTCAGTGTTCATAGCTGCTTAACTCAAAATAGCCAGTTTGTGGAACCAACCTTGTTGCCATTCAATACATGAATGGATAAAAAAACTGTGGTATCTATTGTATATTTGTTCCTTGTTTGTTTGGAAGATATGTCAAGTGGTGAGAGAGGTACATTAAAGTCAATTAGTACTATTGTGTTTTGGTCTATTTGGTTCCTGGAATTGAGAAGGATTTGTTTGATGTACATGAATGAACCAGGTTTTGAGGCATGATTGTTATGTGTTGCTGATTCATGCTTTTCTTAAGCAGTATGGAATATCCTTCTTTATCCCTTCTAATTAATTTTGACTTGAGTCTACTTTATCAGATATAAGGATGGATATCCCTGCTTTTTTGCTGAGTCCGTGTGTGGTGTATTTTTCCCATTCTTTCACCTTTAGTCTGTGGGTATCTTTTTCTATGAGATTAGTCTCTTGAATTCAGCATATTGTTCAGGTGTTCCTTTTTAAACCAATCTGCCAGTCTATGACTTTTGATTGATGAATTCAGACCATGCACATTCAACATTAATGAGATATAATTTGTAAACCCAGTCATTCGCTTCTTTCCATTTTTTGACTTGACTTTTTTCTCCTTTCTTTGGCTATTCCTTTAGGGTCATTCCTCCCTATGCTGAATTACATCGTGATTTTTCATTTCTTCCTCATGGATGTTTTTGCCAAGAATGTTCTGTAGTGCTGGTATTCTTTTTGTAAATTCTTTTAGTTTTTGTTTATCTTGGAAGGATTTTATTTTGTCATCAAATCTGATGGTAACTTTTTCTGGGTATAAGATTATTGGTTGGCATCCATTTTCTTTCATACTTTGAAAAATATTGTTCTAGGCCCTTCTAGTTTTTAGATTCTGGTTTGATAAATCTGCTGATATCCATATTGGTTTCCCCCTGAATGTAATCTGATTTTTTTCTCTCACAGTCTTTAAAATTCTATCATTATTTTTTTATGTTAGTTATTTTCATTATAATGTGCCTTGGTGTGGATCTGTTGCAATTTTGTATATTTGGTGTCCTGTAAGCCTCATGTATTTGATTTTTTCTTTCAATTTCCCAATTGGGAAATTTTCTGATATTATGTATTTGAATATATTTTTCATTCCTTTGGTTTGTATCTCTGTTCCTCTCAATCCCAATAATTCTCAAATTTGTCTTTTCATAATATTCCATAATACTTGCAGGTACCATTCATGATTTCTTACCATATTCTCTGTTTGGTCAATTTTGTATTCAACATTAAATATTTTGTCTTCAATATCTGTGGTTCTGTCTTCTAAGTGTTCTAGCCTATTGCTTATGTTCTCTATGGAGTTTTTAATTTGGTTTACTGTTTCCTTCAATTTAAGGATTTTTTTTCATAATCTCTATCTCTTTATTGATATGATCTTTTTCTTCCTTCATTTGATTTTTAACTATTTTCTGTGATCATTAAATGCCTGCATTTGCTCTCCTGTCTCAGCATTTGCTTCTCTGATCATTTTAATTATATACATTCTGAATTCCCTTTCAGACATTTCTTCTGCCATGCTGTCATTGGATTTTCTTGTTGTAGCATCTCAGTTTATTTAGGATACTTTCTTTTCTTGTTTTTTCATATGTTCCTATTCCCCTCTACAAGTGCAAATCTTAGGTATTGCAGTCTTTCCCCTATAGACTTATAGTATCCCTGCAGGTTTCCAATACCTTACCTTGAAGCAAGAGATCAATATGAGCAGCACATCACACAAAGTATATGCATCCTTAATTCAAATAATCCCTCTTAAGGTATTAAAAATACTGTCTAAATAAGCACATGTTATGAGTTCATTTAGTATCTACAGCTTAGCCAATAGGTTTGTGATAATGACCATGATTATTATGGACAAAGAGGATGGGGTGGGGTGTAGGATATAATGTTATTGAGATAAGATATGTGTCACTAGAGATACCATGTCATAGGCATAGTGAAAGTGGAATAAAAAGAGAGTTGTTCTTATCTATTATATACACAAACATTTATTAAAAATTCAGTGAAAAACTAAATATTAGGGTAAAAATCATGCAACTCTTATAAGAAATCTAGATGTCAGCACTCCAACACATATGCACAAGAAATAACTTTCTGAATAGGACCCATAAAGCTCTGGAAATAATGCTATAATTAATAAATGAGTTGACATTGAATTAAAAACTGCACAGCAAATGAAGAAATTATTACTGTGAAGTGAGAACCAAGAGTTGAAGAAAATCTTTGCTAGCTTATCATTTCAGATAGGATTAATAGTATGAATATATAAATATTTAAAGAAAGAAAATCTTAATTCAATTAATAAATAGTCCCTTGATGTAATCAGACACATTTCAAAGAAAACATAAAATGGCCAAAAATTATATGAAAAAATGTCGACAGCATTACCACTTATTAAAACAGAAATAAAATTGAGATTTCTTCCCATTATAGTCAGAAGGGCAGGCAGCAAGAATAAGAAATAAATAAATAAATAAATGCTAAAGTGATGTGGAAAAAAAGAAACAATTTTCACAATTTTAGTGATATTGTAATTTAGTACAACCACTATGCAAAATAATATGGTAATTCCTGAGAAGACTAGGAAAAACAACAGCATATAGTTCAGCTATACCTCTCCTTAGTACATATCAAAAACCTTAAAACCATCATACTGGAGCAACAGAGGCCTAATCACATGTATAGCAGCATATTTCAAAATAACAAAACAATGGATCCAACCTAGGTGTATACAGGTGGATGAATGTATAAAGCTAATATTTGGGGGGAAATCAGAGATTGAATTCTGTGGCATTGAAAAAGTAAGGCATTTCCCCAGCCCTATCTTGTATTGTATTTTGTGACAGGGACTCTCTAAGTTGCTTAGCACCTCATCTTTGCTGAGACTAACTTTGAACTTGCAATTCCCCGGCCTCAAAATCACAAGGTGCTGGGTTTACAGGCCTGAACCAATACTCCCAGAAAACTGTGGTATTTATACATAATAAAATTTTATCTGGTGTAGAGAAATATAAAATTGCCTCATATGTCATTGAATGGATGGAAGTTTAGAACATAATGTATAGCAAAGCATGTCATATACAGAAGTCAGGGAACAAATGTTTTTTTTCTCATATTTGGAAGCTGAAATGGAGAAAGAAGGTGGTGTGTGTGTGTGTGTGAGAGAGAGATAGAGATAGAGAGAATTTTATGAAAATTGAAGGGAGATGAGTAGAGTACAGGAAGGAGTAGAGTTTATATGAGTGTGCAATATGGGAAAAACTAGGCAATGATATTGGCCAAATTATAGTGCTATATTGTGTGTAAGTATGAATATGCACCAAATCTCACAACTGTGTGCACCAACTAAAAACAATAGAAAGGAAGACACTTTACTGTCCCCCAAAATACTTCAAGAATAAGTAGAAGATATAAAATCATAGAGTTTTTATTCTTGATAGTGGTTACTCAGTTAATATATGCTTCTCAGTTCATAGGGTATAAATATAATAAGTGGTATTCAAACCATGCTAAGCAGGTTATAGGGACTACACAATCAAAAAAGATACATAGGTACAAATGGCTACAAATGTCAAGGAACCAATGAAGTTTATAGGTGTTATGAAGGACATAGAATGAATTCAGGGGAAGGAGACTAAACAGTCATAGGAGTTACTACTGTCATTTAGTCTACTGAGTCCATAAAGGTAACTCAGGTCATTTAAGCTCCTCAAGTTTTAATGGTTACACAGTTCAGAGTCTACTCATGCAAAAGAGTTTGCTCAGACCATAGAATTTTCAGGAATCATAGAGATTTTGTAAGTCAGTGAGGTTACATTGGTTGTAATGCTACTTCATATAACAGCCATAGATTTACACATAAAATACAGGTGAGGCAGATTATAGAGGCTAACCAACATAGTTAGTTCAGCTTACAGTGAAAACTAGACCACAGAGGCAATGTGACACAGAGTCTGTGCTGGTAATAGAGTATAAGCAGATCATAGCAGCTATTGAACCTATAAATGCTGCTTAGGACATGGACACTATGCAGACTATAGAGTCTCTGGTCAGAATATAGGCTAGGCACATCATTGAAGTTATGTATATAAAAGTCACTATTCATGACATAGAGGGTTGAAGTGTCATAAGCAATACCAAGGTCAGAGCTGCTATGCAGGTAAATGAGGTTACATAGGTCAGAGAGACCATGAAATTCATCAAAGCTATTCACAAAGAAGGTGGTTCTCAGGACACAGAAACTATATTGATGATAGAAACTATTCAGGCCATAGAAGCTAAGCAAGCCATAGAGGTTATGCAGACTATAGAGGCTATGCAGGACCATAAGAACACAAGTCACAGAGAATACACAGTTGGTAGACTATACCAAGGCCATAGAAGCTATGAAAAACACACATGCAACTTAGGACACAAGAAATATTCAGGTGATGGAGATCATTCAGATGAAGGAGAATATTCAGGTCCTAGAGGATATGCAGGTCATAGAGGCTACTCAGGATATAAAGGCTGAAAAATCACAGTGACTATTTAGATCAAACAGGATACTAAATCCAATAGGATACTCATGTCATGAAATCCATGCAGATCACACAACCTCATGTCCAAAGAGTCTACTTAGGACATATGGGTTATACATGCCATAGCAGTGACTCATGTCATACAGGATACATTGGTCAAACTTGTTACTCAGAAAACAGCATATTAATGCCATACTGGCTGTGAAGGTCACAGGGGTTTTTAAGTTCATTTAGGATACTCAGAACATTAAAGAGGCACAGGTTCGATTCTAGGAATATCATAGTGTGTACTTGGACATAGAACCCACATGAATATTAGTGACTGTTTTAAGTCATAGAGTTCCTAATGGTAATTGAGGCTACTTGGATCCCATAGAGGAAACAGGCAATATTATCTACTCAGGATCTAGAAAATAGGAAGGCCATAGGGGCTACTTAGCACCCAGACACTATTCAAGTCACAGAGTCTATTCAGACAAGAGAGACTTTTCAATTCATAAAGTATACTTAGGTCATAGAGGCTCTAGAGATCACAGAGATTATCCTAGTTATAGAGGCTCAAGAAGACATTGATTTTAAATAGGTCTTAGGGGAAACTCAGGTAATGGGGGCTATGCAGAATCTAGAGGCAATTCAGATTATAGAAGTTATGCAGGTCCTAAATGGTTCACAGATTATATTTACTACAAGTTTATAGAGAATACTCACACCCCAAAAGTATAAAGTTAACCATAAACTGCTGAGATCATAGAGACTACTGAGGTCATTTTGGCTTCTTGGACTATAAAAGTTACACCGCTCATACAGATTGTGAATACCAAATGCTAAGTAGGTCACAGAGGATATGTAATTCATAGAGACTACAGTGATCAAAGTGACTCTAAATTTATTTAGCAACTCTTGCTATAGAGGCCACATGGGTCTCTTAGGCACTCAGGACTTAAAGGATGTATAAGTCAAATGCTATGCTGGACATAGACCCATATGTCATAAATATGCACATAATAGATGCTACTTAATTGATAGAGATGATAGAGTCATAGAAGTTATGTAGGTCCAAAAGAGTGTACTCAGAACATACAGACTACTCAGGCCAAAATTTCTAAATAAGTACCATAGAGGCACAAGAGATCATAAGGATAAGAATTCATAGAGACTCTTGATGTTTTAAAAGGTGTGCAGGACACAGAGGCTACTCAAGTTATAGAAGCTATATAGATCTTACAGGTACTCAGTACATAGAAGTTATGAAGGTAAAAAAGGTGAAAAATATAAGGGTATACATAGGCCATAATGACAATTAAGTCACAGTGGATACTATGGCCATAAAAGTTGTTGTCATGATTTTGAATTTTTAGGTTATTAGAACTTCACAGGTGATATAGACTCTGTATGTCATAGAGTCTATGCATGTTATACAGGTTATGCTATTCACAGGGCTACTTCATAGAGTCTACTCAGATCCAGAGAAATGTTAGAAATATGGGCTACCAAAACATATATGCTACACTGGCTATGGGCCTACTCAACCATGGAGATTTCATACATCATTAAGGCACATGGGTCATGGAGGCTAAACAGGTCATAACTTCTACTCAGATCTTAGAAGCAATGCAAGTAGTAGTCTACAAAATCCTTCAGTCCACTGAGGCCAATGAAGTACACAGGTCATTTAGTCAACAAAAGTCATAAAGATTGTACAGATCATAGAACACATATTGTCACAGAATTTCATTCACCACATAGTTTCTTCACATCACAGAGGATACTGAGGTACTAGTGGTTACTAAGTCCATTTAATCTAGTAGCACCTTAGAGTTCATACATGTTGGTGAGACTACTCAGGTCATAAAAACTAATAAGGTCCTACAATCTATTAAGGTAATTTAGATGAATAAATTTATACAGGTCATAGAGGCTAGGGAGGTCATAGAGGCTTCATAGATATTAAGGCTCAGCAGGACATAAAGCCTACTCAGTTCATTTAAGACACTGATGTCAAAGGTTATGAAAATCTTAGTAGTTTCACAGACCATAGAGGCTATTCAGGTCACAGGCCTATTCAATTCCTTATGGATACACAGGTCACAGATACTTCACAGGTCATAGAATTTATTTAGTGAATGTATTTCAGGCCAGTCAATGTACAGAGGCATGAAATTTCTTTGAGTCAAGTAATTCCTTAATAGGCCTCCTGTCTGAGTTATTTAGAAATGCTCTGCAACACCTCTGTCCTTGAAGCCTGGAAACATTATCCTATTATAATAACATTTTCTACCAGTGAATTCTGAGAAGCAAGTTATGTGATATGCACATTCACTAAGGTAACTGCACTATGTAAACTATTGTAACTTGATATGATCCTGGAATAGATAATAAAGTAGAATGACTTTCCCACCAAAGGCACTTCTTGCTTTTCACCATGCTGTATGCTTGCCTTTTTTATTGCTCTACCATTAACCTTTATAACCCAAATTAGTATTTACAACTTAGAACAATTTGGCTACTCAGGCCATAGAAGCTACTTAGGATAAGACTTGTAGACTTTGCAGAGCATAGAGTCTAAGCATATAATATAAACTACATAAAAACAGGCTATGCTGGTCATAGAAACCATGTAGTACATAAAGGGTATTTGGGTCATGGAGATTACTGTAGTTGTTTATGATTTTTGGAAGGTCATATCAAACATGTCATGGAATGCTCAAATACACTAAATGCAGAATAAAAATATATAATAACAGCAGTGAGCATAAACTAAAGTTTAGGGTGGTCTGTAAATACCTCTGTATACAGGGCTTGCCTGAATAACCTGAAAGATATCATAAAGTAAGTCATAAAATATGCTTTAAAATTTGTTTTAGTCAGACCTAATAAATATAACCCAGAAGGTGAAACAACTCTATAGTGAAACAATTAAGCAATTAAGAAAGAAATTTGAGAAAAGAGGGATAGAAAGATCTCCTGTGTTCATGGGGAAACAAAATTAATTTTGTCAAAATGGCCATTCTATCAAAATCTATAGACAGATATGATACAATCCTAATCAAAATACCAATGATATTTTTCACATGAGAGGAAGCATTTATATTGATATTCAAAAATAAATAAATATTTACATTACTTTAATAAATTAAATATTTATATTTAAAATATATTTACTGAATTATTTATGTATATATAATATAAAATGTTTTACATGTACAACATATATAATCATATATCGTATATTCATACACATATATGGAGAAATAGAGCTCCATCTCTATCCCATAGCTTTGTAATATATTTTGACTACAGAAGAGGCACAGAAGTGGTGTTCACAGTCTGTGACCTCTACAGTCTGTATATGGCCTTGGGCCAATCTACAATGTTCACACTATGGAGTGAATCTGAATCGAAGTTTCTTGAAAATAATAGAATAAAATGTTCCTTATTTTTGAACTTCAGCAATCATCCAAACTCACCACATAAAACAATATATATAAAACACTTGGCCACTTGAGAAATATAATTTAAATCCTCTTCAAAATTCCAAAAATAGATATCTAAACATTTTTGTTAGAATTTTATGTTATGCCATATAAGTGCTATGAGTGTTCTTGTGTTGTGTCTAAAAAGCTCACACATATGGGTGTGCTTTGGTTTGTCAACTGTATGTTGCTATATACATTTCTCATTGTCTTACAGAATATAGTAAGAGAAAATAATTAACATTTTTTCCCACTGCTTTGTTTCCCAAAGGTACATTCTCATGGTTTCTTGTTGAAAGAACTCTGTAGAACAAGAGCAATGCTAGAAGTAGAGGGTTCTAAGTTCAGTTGGGAGACTCCATTGGGATTTCTGCCTCTGGCTCCACAAGGCACCTCCAACACTCATCAGAACTCCCCTTTGGTGTTCATACTTAGACCCTACTGACATAGATATCACTTTTTCCAGTCAGTGTTTGGTCCATTCTCAGACATGCACAGTGACCCTCAGAGGGTTCTAAACTTCTGATCTCAACTCATAAAATGTATATCATATTATGATCTCAACTCATAAAATGTATATCATATATGGAACATTGCCATCTTAAGAGAAAATTCTTAATGCTTCTTATCTCCTTGATTATTTTTGTCAGTATGAATTAAGTGTACATGTATCAGAAATTTGAAGTATATCAAAACATCTCCAGTTTTTCCAATTTGCTTTTTATCTATTTTCAAAGGCTTGATTCATATATTTAAATTCAAAAATTTATAATAGAGCAATTAAAAGAATAATTTTATCTATGTATTTTATTTCTTATTCATTTTGGGGAGAGAGTTCAATGATGTTGTAGTTATGTGGTGTTTCATTTAAAAAATAACAAATATTTTAGAATAGTATTAGCTTCTTATATTTTTGATTCTTAAGATCTTTGATAGTAGTTTGGTAAATTTATATATCCTATGTAGATTGAAATATACTAGTATGATATCACACAAAGTTTTACATTAATATGCCATTCTAAATTTAAAATATGTTTTGTTTATTTGAAGAATCTACCTTTTAGTTACATGTTTTGCAATTAAAGGTTGCTAGCTCATATTTGACAAGTTATCATCTATAAGACTTTTGAAAGGATGTTTGAATAAAAATTCATGGGGTTTCTACATTTTACATTGGTCAACTACTAGGTATGATTTAATTTTTGTCTTCATTTTTGTTTAAATGACAAGACAAGTTGAGTATACTGTATTCATGCATTAACCTCTTCTCTTTCACATGACAAAACACAGCTTCTCCCCTTTCTACATAATATAAAATGCTATTTTTGATGAGATCCTGTTGATGCAATAGAAAATAAACATAGACTCTCAACAAGAGACAGAGTAGGTGAAGTTCCATCTGGGTCCAAACAATATCTTTTTGTTTGAGACTGAGCAGAGAGGCTACAGTGGTTCCAAAACTTCTGCTCTACCTAGAATTTGCTGTTCTACCATACACCTTGCAAGCATGAGAGAGTGTGTATATAGAAAGTGGATTCACAAGAATAAATTATCCAAGTCAGAAAGTAAACCCTTTTCTTCAGGACCAAAGCAATGTCCTCCAAAGAATACACATGATTTGAAAAAATATTTGTATATTTGAAGATCCAAGAAAATAAAACAAATATTATGGATCCATAGTGGGAGTTTACCCATTTATTCAATATTTTTTTCTGAATATCATGTGCTGATCTCTAAAATTACATATTGCCCATCACATTATAGAAAACAAATTGCATATACTGCCAAAACCAAACTTGTATGACTACTATATTGTCATTTTTTAGGAGTTTGGATTAGACTTCCTCCATTTGGCATGAACTACACATCATCCAGTAAAGCTCCATTACTGATGGTGAAAATGTTTATGTGGTAGAAAATTGCAAAGTTCTAATTTTTTTGCCAATTTCTGGTTTGAAATGTTTGCTATCATTGGGCCCAGAGTCCATCCAACTACAGTTCCTGGTCTCCAGTGAAATTTTGCAAAGCGGGAAGTACCAATTTCCAAAGTAAACTCTAGAAGTCCATTAGGGAAAATACTATCTGTTTAAACAGTTCTTCATCTCTTATCATTTGTACCCCTCCCTGATTTTCTAACCCAACACACACAAATACTTATTTTGTTTATACATTTAACTCTGATTCAGACAGGGAAGTGGAATACTTCAGTACTTGGTGCTTCCTACTAGATCCTACCATAAAGACTCCTCAACCCCACAAACCTGGGATAATATATGCAGTTGTGTTTATCTTCTCATATTCTTACACTTTATCTCATATTTTAGAGATTCAAAAATTAAAAAGGTTGATATAATTTGGATATTTAAATTAATAAAATGCATGGTCTCAAGACAGTGTTAACTTTCAAAACATTAACAAATCATATGACCCATTATTTAAATGCTCAAGAATATAAAGTTCTCTCATGCAAGTTTCTGGCATGTATATTATAGTTGGCAGTCAAAGGTGTGGGGTGAAAGAGTGAGTTTGGTTTGTATAAGTTCATAGCATATTTGGAGAATTGGATCAGGGTTTATTGTGTGACTGAATTGGTGTTTAAAAATGTGAATATGGTAGGTTTATTTGAGTAGGAGTGATATAAGTGTCTTGTGGCTGTGTATTATTAGCACACATTGATGTGTATTATTTTCTATCTTGTGATTGTGACTGTCATGTTTTGTATATATGTGCATTGCTAATTTTTATGTGATTTAGAAATACAGTGTAACAAATTAAAACTTGCTCTTAGAGATTTGAACAATATTTATGTTTTATAAATTTAAAGGAAAAATTACGTGAGGATGTAAAAATCAATGTCCAGAACAAAAACATATGTTAATGTGTATTTCAAGAAGTATTCATTTTTATTCATGTAATATATGCAGTAATGATAATAAATAATCTTCAATCATAAGGGAAAGGGATGACATTTTCTCATTTAATGGGTAAAAGGAACCAGAAAAAAAATATACATTTTGTATTTTTCAATGTATGAAGTTAAAAAAGTCAATAAATTTTGATCATCTGTAAATCAAAGTAATTATTTCTGATCTAAGCATAGCAACAAAAAAGCACAGACAACTAATATGTTGGAAATTGAGAGAAGAGAGTAGGGAGTGCAGATGTGTCATTAAGAAATAATGTGATTGTATTACATATGAAAATTTATGAATGTGGCATTTTATTGAACTGACTCTGTCAAGTTTAAGTCTGAAGGTTCTACTACTGTAAGCCTGTCTGAAGCTCCTACTGGTTTCATAAAACTTCAGACAATTCAACTTGGATTCTGCTGACTAACTCCTAATCATCTTTTAATAGATTCAACTTGCTTGAAATGGTCAACTCAAGTAATATTTATGGTTCTTTTATGGTGGTCATATGTATTTACTATTCTTAGGTACAGAGTGTGAGTCTATTCACTGATGTATCCACTGAACATGAATGGTTTACAAATGTGTGGATAAAAAACTCTTTTCTACTACTAATGGACAGAAATATATCTTATGTCAATGCATGCTATGGATGACTATTTTCAGTTTCATTTGTTAATTTTTCAGAAATTTCTAGATATTTTATTTCAACCTGGGCATACTATAGAGTTATATTTATCAAGCTTCCTTACCGTTATCTGTGATCATGTTATGCTCTCAAAAAGTGAAAAAGAATGGAAGTGATATATGCCACTTCCAGTATGGCCAAATGAATTGCACACTTCTCCATACTCTTTTATTTTCTAACTGTATGTGATGTTGACATTCAAAGTTGCATGTAATGTGATTCTCACAATGATAAAGTATGTATCACCTCAGTCCAAGAATCATGATTTGTACCACAAAGGACACAATTTCATTTCATTTCCCTCTCAGTTATGAGCTCTTACTTAAAAGATGAGTAGGTTTCTCAGAATGATTACTATTGCCTATGCTGTTTTACAAATGTATAGTGTAAAGTGGTTTTTGAGAGGAGACTATTTGCACTTCATTTATAATAAGTGAAAAATTATGATGGATATAAACATGTATCTTCCCTTGGCTTATTTGTGTGTTTGAAATGTGTGTGTCCACATGAATATGAATAGCTTTGTGTTCTTTGCATGTCAGCTTTTACTCAGTAGCATCTTAAGTATGTTTTTTTATTATTACAGACTTTTATTATACAGTAAACACATTTGAGATTAAAAACTTAAATTATACATCACACTTTTATAAATGTAGAACAGAAGGTATAGACAGAAAAGCTGGGTTACATTCAGATTTATATGTCTAAAAGATTTTAAGTTTAATATTTCTGAAGCTTTGTGATAAGACCTTAATCTTAGACCATATGGAATATCAACTTCCATACATTTTCTTGGCAAAATTTCACTGAAAATGAAATGAGGAGTTAAAAACAAAACTAAGGAAACAAACAGAAAAAGAACTGGGTGAAAAGTTACTCATATAATCTTGTTTTCATGTATTTCACAATGAAAGGCATTACTAATCAAATTTAATGTTCAAGTCTTGTACCCTAGACTGACAAATTCTGTGTGTGGGAAGATTATGTTTACTCTTTTTACAAGCTGTGGCAGTATTCTCTCTAGGGAACCCTATCCTACAGTCCTTTGTGGGTTCCAGAAACAGGAGAAGAACTCACTGTGCTAACAATAGCAAGGCTGGTAAATACATGAGCTGCTAGGTATGTGTCATCACTTTGTTGGTTTCTTAAAGTTATACTGAGATGTTTTTGTTTTTGTTTTGCCAATCAAATGTGTCAACACTGAGTCAAATGTGAGGGAGCTGGATTTAAATCTTGGTTCTGACACTACCTGTCTGTATAATCTTAGGTAAGTATGTTTATTTTTAATAGAAGGTGCATAAAGACAATTCAGCTTCCAGGTCTCTCCCCATGACCATTGGGAGAAAAATGAGTCAAAATTGTCATTGACTATATCAGATAATTATTAGAAATATTTCTTTGGACTATCAGAGTTTACTAAGAAATATAAGCTAGACTTTGAAATGTTGGGGTTGGCTCCAATTTGTCCACTACCAACACAGGAAAATAGACCTAACTCAGTAGACTTCTGTTTACTGTGGATCTATAAGCTTCCATCACTATCACATGTCTTATAAAGAGCAACATCTTATATCAATTTAGCCATGATGGTTAATAGTGTGTGTTTATTCCTTTTGTTATCTTTAAATTCCACATAAGATTCCCATATTTCTATCATAGTGCCTAAAGATAAAGTTTTTATACCTGAGTTTAAAAATCTATTTTATATATATATATATATATATATATATATATATATATATATATATATATATATATCTCCAAGGGAAGACCTCAGGAAAAAGAGAAACACCCATTTCTCAGCTTGTTCCATCTTGCAGTAACTTGCCTTTGTCTTTTTATCTCTCAATCTTTCACTCATCTTCCACTAACTTGAAATCTCCCATCTTCATTTTAGAAGACTATTTTAGTTATCTTAGACTCAAAGAAGAAAACACATACCCCTACTTTTCTTCACAGACTGAGGAATGATGGAGTTTTACAGATAGTTCCTCTTTTGCCTTCTACTCAGTTAAGGATACATTCTCTCAGAATCTCCACCTTCCAATTTGTAAGTGGATTTTGGTTTATACTGCAATGCATGCTGATTGTACACCTTGAGACTCAGGAATCTTTGGACTTCTAACGCTGGAGCTTTTAAGAATATGCAGAGTCCTGGAAATGGACTAGAAGTACTTTGCTTTGTGAGATGAGTATAAGCTTGTTAGCAGCCAAGAGTGGAAAATTATTGTTTAGGTATGAGGTTTCCCCAAATCTCACATGTGCCCAGACCTGTGGCTGCTCTGTGCTTGAACCCTAGAATGTAAGTCGAGAGGAGGCGTGGCAGTGTCTCCCAAAGGATCCTGACTCAACTGACTTGGTAACACATCTACATCCAGGAAAACACAACTGCATGGTCCCTGGAGGCTGAAGGGGGCCAGTTCTTGACTGGTGAGTAGTAGTAGCACCCTGGACAGTGACCATGACCACCTCACTCAGGCTAGTGTTCTGGAAGTCCCTGGACACTTGGGTGTCCATTCTCACCTAGAATCCTGATGGTTGGAAATGTGGAAGTGCCACACCAAGACCATGATGCATGTCCAAGGGGACCCAGCTCCAGATTCCTAGCCCTGTATTCTGGAGAATGCCTTGGCCTATGCCCCACCACTGCCTGCTAAGAAAGGCACCAAGATGCCAAGGGCCAGCACCCCAAGTGGCACTGAGTCTCTCAGCAGTGCTGCAGAGACCTTTGTCACAATAGGAGGCTCTGAAGTAAGCCAGGCTCCTGTAGACCCTAGTGCAGTTATAAGCAAGGACTTCATGACAAGTGCTTGATGTTCTGGGGGATCTGAAAGAGGCGAGACAGAGAGCTGTTCTTTGAGGGCTGTGGGATGCACTCCTGCTCTCTCAGCACACTCAGACCTCCTGACAGCCTACTTGATGCTTCCTCCTCACTCTTTAACCCCACCAATAAAGTAGCTTGGTGACCAGGGCCAGAGCCCAGAATGTGACCAAGGCAAGGGACCAGAATTTGACCAGGGCCAGGGCCCAGAGAGTGGCTATCTTCAGGGTTCAAAAGGTTACCAGATCTAGGGACCAGTGTTTTACTATGGTCAGTGTGCAGAGTGTAACAAGAGACAGGGACAAAATGGTGACCAGGGTTTTGCCCCAGAGTGTAACCCAGTTCAAGGCTCAGTGTTTAGCCTGGATCATTGTCCATAGTGTGATCAGATTCAGGGCCCAGTGTGTCATCAGGGTCAAGACTCAGATTGTAATCAAGGACATGGCCTAGAAGGTGAGCAATATCAGGACCCAGAGGAGGACCAGGTTCTTGGCCCATAGAGTGATAATATCAGAACCCAGAGTATGTCCTTGGTCAGAATCCAGAATGTGACAAGGATCAGGGCTGAGATTGTTATCAAAATTGAGGCCCAGAATGTGCTCAGGGAAAGGGTAAAGAGTGTGACCAGGGTCAAGGTTTAGTGTGTGTCTAGTTCAGGGCCTTGTGACCAGGTCAGGGCCAAAGTGTTACTAATTCTTGTCCCTGTACTTGACCAGGTCAAAGCACAGAGTGTGATCAGTTATGGGCCCAATAGTGAACAGGACAGGGTACGAAATGTGAACAGTTTTAAGGTTCAGAGAGTGACTAGGGTCAAGGGGTACTGTGTTACCAGGGCAAGGGCCCAGAGTGTTTTAAAGGCCAAGTCCCCAAGTGAGACCATGATCAGGGTGCAGTGTGTGACCATATCAGGGCCCAGAGTGTGACCAGAGTTTGGACCCATAGTGTGACTAAGGTCACAGTTTAGTGACTGACCAGGTCACAGCCTAGTTGTGCCCAGGTCAAGGCCATGTGTTTGACCAGGTAAGGATCCATTTGTGACCAGTCGGGACCAAGTAGTGACCTCTCCAGGGCACAACTGCGAGAACCACCAAGGCTTCTACCTATCTTTTTCTGCCTTCCTTTCTGAATAGTTGGTGCCCATGGAAAAATTCTGAGTTTGGCATTTTCCATGTAATGTGTGTAGTGGAAAGATTTGTCTGCCCCTCTGTTGCCCTGCTGAAGGAGGCAGCCTTGCTGTTCACATGTTGCATGTGTGGAACAAGGTCCGAGAAATCACAGAATTTGCTGAGAAATTATGGCCAATCTCAGTGCCCAGATTAGAAATGGGCATCCACCTAGTCCCACCCTGCTGCTGGAGGCACTAGTGCCAGATGAACATTTCACCCCGATCACATGTCCCCATCCATCCAGGAAGGCAGGCACTCTCTTTGTCACATACTAGGGCAATATCATGCATCAGGATAGCAAGAGGAGGTGGGAAGAAATCGAATACCTGATGCCAAGCATTCTTGGCACCTTGGCCCTGGGTGGGGAGAGATGTGTTCATCTCTCAGTTCAGGGACCCAGGCTTCCCAGTCCACAGCCATCCACCCAAAGGCATGCACCCTGGTGTTTGGAAGAAACAACCTACCATACCCTCCAACTGGCCTGGCCCATCACCTGCCTGCCCACTGGGCAGACATCCTGCTGATAGTTCTGGTAGCCCACCATTCGCCATAATGGCTGCCTATCCTCTCTCCAGGGCAGAATACCAAGACCCTGAGCAAAGCCCACCCTGCACCCTGCTCCTCCCCTGGGTAGAAGATGAATGTCATTCTGGGGTCATGCCCACCTATGTCAATCCAGAACCTCAGCATGGTAGCCATGGTCCCCAGCGTCCCTGGACACAAAGGGCAAGACACTCAGACTCAAATGACCCTGCCAACTGGAACTGATGCAGCAACCAGAGCATGGCTTCTCAACCATGGTCCAGCCAGGCAGGTATGCAAAGCAGTTGTCTGAACTGCCTTAGGCCAGCAGATTTTCCCAGGGCTCCCACCTTTGTTGTGTGGGGTCAGTGTCCCAGTTCACTCCTGGCTACCAAATGTGTGGCCACCAGGTGTTTGCCCAATGCATACCCAAAGCATACCCTGTCAGTATGGCAGATCCCTCAGGTCCACCTAGGCCCTCTGCCCACCCTCCACAGTCCAACCCCTGCATCCTGGAGGAGAAGGAAAGTCTAGAGGCCAGGAGCACATACTGTGGGTCACCCAGGGTTTCATCCCAGGTCCTATGTGCTTGAAACCTGTGCTGTCTCATCTGGGAAATGGAGGTGAGACAGCATTTGGTAGACAATGCAGTCTGGAGAACTAGGCATCCTGCTGGGAGCATGGCCAACTCAAGTCCTGGATATGAATCCTGTTCCTGGAAGAACAGAACTGCCCATGAAGTCTCTCCCTTTTTTCCCAACCCTGTCCCATTCAACAACATTCCTCACCAACCCCCATCTCTTTTAAAGCTCCCTGCTGCATGAGTCCCACTGTTCCCATGGCCCCTGCCTTCTCCCCTCCCCATCTGCCACTTACATCAGCCTCTTGTCCTCCAGGTCTTCCCAAGTTGTCCTGGGATCCTCCCCTCTTGCATGTGGCACCATCAAATTCAACAAACAGTGGTGACTTTCTCTTATTACAAACCTGCCACTCTCAAAACCCTCTCCCTTATCCATGGACCTGGCCTCAACAGCAACCCTCTGGTGCCTTGGCCCCATAAGCTGCCATGAGTGAATTGATCCTAACACACCCAGCCTCCTTCCTGTCTAACACTCCATCCGGCTGTGCTTGCTAAGGCTCCATCTACTTACCCTCTGTCCTGACTCCACCCTCTTGGTTCTGCTGCAGGGCAACTCTGACCAAGTCAATGCCCTGTTCTGCTACAAGGTCTCCACCACAAGGAATTTCTGCCTCTCACCAGAATGAGCCCCAACTCCTGGGTCTCTGACCAAGCTCCCAGGTCCTCTGAGACTCAAGCCCGGCTTCCCCTATCTCTGGATGTTTCCCTGAATGCTCCTGTACTGCCATGGTTCCCGCTTCTCACCACTGAGAACAAAGAGTAACAGAAATTAAAAGCACAGGAAAGTCCTCCATTAAACGCACACTGGAATTTCACCAGGATACATGCTGCTGCACTCTCCTCAAGTCCCCTTGTTGTCCCTTCCAAACAACCACTTCTTGGGATCCAGCACCAGACCAAGTCTTCCCCATTCTGGAAACTTCCATGAGTAGAATCAGGAAGGGGCGCTGCTCTGAACTTGAGGGGCCTCAGTTCTGTAAACCTGCATTGAGGGTCTGTCCACACTCTGCTCTCTGCTGCTGAGTGACCTGGTTTTGGGGACTGTGTAAGAGAGTTTCCTCCTCTCTCCTGTTAATGAACAGATTGGGCATGACCCAACTTCAAGGGTCTTCCAGGTCCTTTCCTGACTCTTGGCTGTGTGGCTAGGAGAGAAATTGCTGGGAAAAGGAGGCTGCTATGTAGGGAGAGAGCCAGATTCCAAGATTGTACCAAAATTCCAGAGGCCTGCAGGAGGAAGGGATTGCTTAGGCTCTGAGTTTTAAAGTCCTCAGTCCCAGGGCTGCTTGGGGCTGTGTGTGAGGCTGCACAACATGGAGGATTTTGTGTCAGGGCACATGCCTTACATCATCTCTGGGATGCAAGAAACAGGATGAGCCCAGGTCCCACAGTCTACTTCAAGTACACACCACAGGGCTGTGTACCCCCAGAAGACCCCACCTCCTATATTGCTCCTCAGAATCACTGTTGAGGACTGGCCTTGAACAGTTGGCCTCTGGACTCTCTGTCCTACAGGCAGTCCTGCTGTACTTCAGCCTGGTGCTGCATGAGAAACACCCATGCTGAGACAATCTCTAGTTTTCTCTGAGACCCAGTCTGACCAGGGCCAAACCTGCAAGGCAGGCCCAGGGTCATTTGTCTGTTGCCCGAGCTTCATCCTGGGGCAAAGTCTGAGGCCATCTCTTCAGGAACAAGGAAATCTAAGTGGAAGAAATGAGGCCTCTGGGATGTTGTCAGGCCTATGACATCCCTGCTGTCCTTGCCATGTCCCAACTGCCCTTAGGCAGATGCACTGCTGTCTGGACTAGAGACCATCCTGTCATCTGAATGGAGGTAAAGTCTCATTTCTGGGCAGTGGCAGGGTCCCTGACCTCAACCATGACATGCTGACTGCCAAGGCCACTGGAAGACTGCAGACCTTAGGGACAACTAGACAGAGTTCAGAGGAGGATGCAGAGCAGGTGGGCAACTGTTTGGGTGTCAGTGGAGGAGTCATCACTCCCATCTCTTTTTCAAACCACATGGCAATACTAGCATGTAGGTGTTCTGGGACTGCTCAGGCAACACCAAGTATAAAAATTGAGAAGGAAGGCATTCCTTTCATTAGCGAGCACTCTGACCCACAAGCCCAGAGAAGGGAACCTCCAGCCTTATCCTTGTCAGGAACCTTCCCTTCAATAGTTGTTACCCCAGATGCTGAAGAGGAGACTTCCAGACTGAACAGGCCCTGGAGATGACCTCATGCATCCTGGACCAGGACTGCCCTCTCAGTCTGGAGGTTTTAGTTGTGGAACAAGAGAGGGAGGGTTTGGACATGGGCTTCTGGTCTGTGTAGAGCATCTGTCAGAGCCACTAGCCAGCAGCTAGCACCCTGGCTTCCTACCCCAGTCTTGTCTCCTGTGTGTGTGCACTGGAGGCTGCATCCTCAGAATCCATGCACTACAAACATGGTCACTTAGTGCAAAGGGTGGGCCTCACCCCTCACCCCTCACCCCTTTGGCATTCCCAGTGCCACATGAGCTGGCCACTGGGGTCTCAGAATGTGGTGTTAGGCAAGTTAGGTGAATTTAGCAGCTTAAACAATAAAGGTTGAGCCATGTCTGGAGAGGGGCAATCAACTGGAGGACCCTGTGAAATCAAAGCACTCTGGATCAGAGCACCCTCCTCAATGATGGGTGAGGGGTGGTTTAGGGCAGGAACCAGAAAAAAACTGAGCACTGTTGGGAGTGGAGCATTCACTCATAGGACACAGAAGACCCTGAGCAATGGTGGGTAAGAGGAGTCTTAAGGCAGAACCCTAGAGAAGCCAGAGCAAAATTAGGTGAGGTGTGCTTTACCATATGTTCCAGAGGAGACAGACTTCTTTTGAAAAAGAGGAGCACAACAATATGACTCACAGCCTTTGGACAGTTATCAAGAAAGTCCATCAGGCTATCATCTCAGTTACTTCAGTTACTTCAGTTGTCACACTGTGGTGTGACAGTGGTGCATTTTCAAAAGTCTGGGGGAGTACTCCATAATGATAGAAAATTGTCCTTGGCCACATTTTACCCTGTCCCTTGAAGGGGTGCATTGTGACTCAGAGGTCCTAGGATGTTTCCTGTCCTGTCAAATGAGACAACTAGTGACATATCAGATAAAATTCTAAAAATAGTTAAATATATGCATTCCATCCACTCTTCAGAAAGATGTCAGCTGAGCTGCATCACCCATATAACCACAGTCACTTGAGTAAGTATGTGGAAACAGTGGATGCCGAGTGGTGGAATGGCCGGTAGTGTGGGCATTGACATCTTTTAAAATTGTCTTGGGTTTTCAGCCATTGGAAAGGAGCCTGTCTGCATGGCAGCACCAAAGTCCTATTGAGATTGTTGGAAAGAGGAATTATCCACATTTCTATAAGTTTCCACCGTAATGTTGGCCTGGGCATTCAGATAAGTCCAGAGATGATGTACTGACATTAGCTGGAAGGGGACCCACCCAGATCTTTCACTAAAAGAATCAAGTTGCTGAGGGCTCAGTGAATAGTGAGCAGTGATGGTGCAAGTTTGACCTCCACAAGTTCCACAGGGGACTGAGCATTTGGGAGAGGAGCAATCTCCCACAGGACTCAGAGGATCCTGAACAATGCTGCAGGTGGGAAGATTAAATAGAATACCCAGAGAAGAATGGGCACTGTTGGGAGAAGGGCACTTACCAACAGTACTCAGAAGACCATGAGTAATGGTGGGGCATGTGAGATTAAGATAGAACCCTCAAAGGCTGAGCAATGTTAGGCTATCTATAATCACACACAGGATCCAGAGGAGGAGTAGATAAGATTGACTATGGAAACTTGGCACATGGCACAGAGGAGACTGAGCACTGGTGGGTGAGAGACACTCACTGAGAGATCCCAAAGTATACTGGGCACTGCTGGAAGAGGGGGCTCATACAGAGAACAAAGAAGAAACAGGGTAGTAGAAGGTAAGGGGCATTCCAAAACAATATTCAAGGAAAAATAAGCACCTGTGTGTGAGTGACTATCACCACAGGACTCAGTCGAAACTGAGCAATATTTGTGAAGGGATATTAAGGACAAGATATGGGGAAGAGTGAGCATGGTCAGATGAGGGGCACTCAACCACAGGACCCAGAGAAGTCAGAGCCAGGATTACCTTGGAAAACCTGAAACAGGACAGAGAGAAGACGGAGCACTCTAAGGTGAGTGATACTCACCCAAAGGACTCAGAGAAGAATGAGCAAGGGACGGTTACTGAACTGAGAAAAAAGACACAGAAAAAAACTGAGCACTCTTAAGTGAGGGGCACTCAGTCACAAGTCCTAAAGGAGACTGAGAAGGATAGGTGAGGTAAGAATAGCAGCTTAAACAAAGAAGGCTGAGCAATATTAGGAGAGGGAATATTACCAAAAGAACCAAATGTAATCAGAGCAATAATGGGGAGAGGTGCTCATCCACAGGACTCACAGTACACTGATCAGTGGTGGATGTGGGGAGATTTAGGGCAGAACTCAGAGAAGGCTGAGTACTGGTAGAGGAGAGGGGCTCACCAAGAGGAATCTGAAGACCCAGAACAATTGTGAGGTAGATGAAGTTAAGAAAAAACCCAGTAAAGGCTGAGAAATGTTAGACTACCTATGATCACACTCCAGAGCCAGAGAAGGTTGAGATAAGATTGGTTAGGGAATCTTAAAACATGGCAGAGAGGAGATTGAGCAGTAATAGGTGAGGTCTCTGAGTATAGTAAATACTGCTGGATAGGGGATTTCACCCAGAGAAACAGAGAAGTAATAGTACTGGAAGATAAAGGTACTCTAAAACAATATTCAGAGAACACTGAGTACTTTTGTTGAAGGAACACTGAACACAGGACTCAGATGACCCTGAGCAATGGTGTGTAAAGTAACTTTAAGGACAAAACCCTGAGAAACAGTGCTGTCAGGTGACTGGCATTCACACGCAGGACCCAGAGGAGTCTTAGAATGATTGCCTTGGAGAATGTGGAACAAAACAGAGAGAAGGTTGAGCACTCCAAAGTGAGGAGCACTAACCAATAGAACCAAGAAAGAAATGAACATGGAATTGTAAGGGAATTCAAACAAAGGAAATTGAGCACTGTTAGGTGAGGTATGGTCACCCACAGGACCCAAATAAACTTAGTAAGGACAGGTTAGGCAAATGTAGTTGCTTAAACAAAAAAGTTAGAGCCATGTTAGGAAAGGGGTTATCACCAAGAGGTCCCAGGGGAATTAGAGCACTAATGGGTGAGGGGTACTCACCCATGGAACTCAAAGTACCCTTGACAATGTTGGATGAGGAACAATTTATGTAAGAACCCAAAGAAGGCTGAACATTTGTTGGAGAGTAGGCTCACTTAAATACTCAAAAAATCCTGAGCAATGATGATTGAGAGAAGATTTAGGTCATAACCCAGAGATGACAGAGAAGAGATAGATGAGGGTGCTTGACTACAGGATCCTGAAGAGATGGTAGTCATTTGGAAAAGGAGTTCTCACCTACAGGTCTCAGAGATATTGGAATGTTCTCATGAGTGTCCCTTGGGTCAACATATCAGTAATCTCAAGTATGGTGTTAATGGTCCTATTTCAAAGATCTAAGGAAGACCCCAATGATGTTGTCTGTTGAAAATGCGCATTGTTCCTATGTCAGCATTCCTAGGATGTTTCCTGTTTCATCAAAAGATAACAGCCAGTGACATATCAGAGCAGATTCTGAAAATACTGAAATATATTATTTTCATCCACTGTTTAGAGGGATGTTATAAATCCTGGACATGTTACATCATTCATAAGAAACTCAGTCACTTGAGCATACATGTGGAATTGGTGAACTATGTGTGATGGAATGAGATCATTAGTGCTGTTGGGATTAACATCCATAAAAATTGTGTTTTCAAGCTTAGACAAGGATTCTGTCTGCATGGATGCACCAAAGGCCTAATCAGGTTGTTGGAAAGATGAAGTGTCCACATCTCTGCAAGTTTCCACAGTAGTGTTGGTCTACACACACAGGTAAGGCCAGAGATATTTTACTGACATCAGCAGAAAACAGGCTCACCAGAGAGTTCACTAAGGAAAACAGGTTGCCTAGGGCTCATTGGAGAGTAAGCACTGGTAGTTGAAGTGAGTCTACCCACTAACCCAGAAAGGACTTAGCACTGGTGGGTGAGGGGCACTTATTCAAAGGACTTCAGAGGTTCCTGTACAATGGTGGGCAAGGGGAAATATTTTGGAAGGACACCAAGAAGACTGAGCACTTGTGGGAGAGAGGCATTTTCCTAGGTCACTCAGAAGACCCTTAACAATGATGGTTGGGAATCATTTTAGGGCACAAACCAGAGAAGACTGGGGCAAGACTCGGTCCTTGCCCACAAGATCCAGAGGGAACAGAGCTCTTTTCATAGAGGATTTTTCTCCTAAAGGTGTCAGTTTTGGGATCCTTTTCAGGAGTGTCCCTCAGGTCAATGTCTCAATATCCTGAGGGATGGTGGAAATGGTGCTATTTAAAAGGTCTGAAGAAGTACTCCATGGGGATGAGAAATTCTCCTTGGTCACACTTTATACTCTTCCCTGAAGGTGTAAATTGTGCCTGACCCAGATTTCCTAGGAAGGTTTTGCTCTTGTCAAGAGAGAGAAACCACTGACATATCAGAAAAGATTCTAAAAATAGTTAAGTACATGCTTTCAATCCACTGCTTAGATAGGTGGCAGAAATACTGGGTATGCTACAACACTAATAAGAGCTCAGTCACTTGATCAAATGTGTGGAAATGGTGGACTATGTGTGGTGGAATGAGATCCTCATTTCTGTGAGAATGGACATTCATTAAAATTGTCTGGCATTTTCAGGCATTGATGAGGAGCCTGTCTGCATGGTAGAACAAAAGGCATATTGGGGTTGTGGGAAAGAGGAAGTATCCACATATTTTCAAGTTTCCACAATTGTATTGGCCTGGACATGCAGTAAGTCCAGAGATGGTGTACTGACATTAGCAGAAAAGGGACTCATCCAGAGAGTTCACGAAGGCAATTAAGTTGCCTAGGTTTCATTGGAGACTGAGTACTGGTAGGTGAAGAGTATCCACCCACAATAACAGAGGGAACTGAGCACTGGCTGTGAATGCAGATTAAGGACAGAAACCAGAAAATACTGAGAACTGGTGGGAGACATGTTCTGTCCCAGAGGACACAGGTTATCCTGAGAAATGATGTGTGAGGGGAGCTTAAAAACAGAACCCAGAGAAGACTAAGAAATTCTAGGTGAGTATTCCTCAGCCACAGGGAAGAGGAGACTGAGTACTGCTGGCCTGGGGACCTGACTCACAGGCCACCTTATGTCTTTAGTACCAATATGAATGTTTTATTCACTTTTCTCAAGTTGTCCCCTCTTCTGATGTGACATTTGTGCTGATCTGGTGCCTCTTGGGATCTTCCCTGCCTCCTCTGCACTCCAACATCTTCTTCTCCCTATATCAGTCTGGGAACAGTGTCCAGCAGCGTGTGTTGCCCTGCCTAGCCTCTCTCCTTAACTACCATACATTTTGTGATGTCATAATGGCCTTGGCAGAGGGGCATCCTCAGTTGTTTTTGCTACCAAAGCTGTAGAGTAGGTGTGAAATCCACGGACTCACTGTGTCCCCCAGTGTAACATTTCCTTAGACCTGATGTCTTCTCCCTCCACTGGAAGCAGTCAGAGGACTGAAGAGCCTGGCTCCAGTTCTGTTTCTGATCCTGTTTTCCCTGAGATTTGCAAGGTCCGGTTTGGGTCTGCTGTCCCATGCATCAGGAATGGTATCACAATGTGACTGTGGAGACTGGGTAACAGAGTCTCAGATTTCCATTCACTCCCTACTGAAGCCAGGGGTGTCTTTGCCCCACTTTGTCCATAGGGGCCCCAGGCCTGGTCTCTATTACTTGTTACCTTACAGGCAGCCCTGGGAACCCTGAGTCTTTCCTTCTCTCATCCCCTTCCCCAGTCATACTGGGCAAGTGCACACCCCTTGGTGCCTGGCCCTGTTTGAACTCCACCCAGACATGATATAGCAGATCTTTTGATTCTGATGACAAGAGTCCCAGAGGTTCCTGTGAGTTCCTCCTTGAAGGTTCAGAAGAAAGCCCAACACAGGACTTTGATCTGTCCTTGTACCTAGGGCTATTCAGCCAGAGTCACCAGTGACCAGGCAGAGCCTGCTCCTCCACAATTGACATACCAAGGTGACCTCATGCTACAGAGTGTGACATGTATTTATTTTACCTCTGCCCTCCCACAAAATTTCCCAGGGATTTTAATTTTAGCAGAGACTGAGATGAATGTACCCTGGGGAAGAAAACAACCCTGTGTGTCTGCAGGACAGCAGCACAGCTAGGGGTGCCTGGTGCCAGTGGACTCAGTTTTTCTTCCTCACTCCCTATTCCTCCTGTTTCTCTTCCCTCAGAGTTTCCAGGATTTACCAAAGACATCAGTGACCCTGGTGATGATTAGGTGGGCAGCATTCCCAAACCCCAAGTCCTAAAGCACCAATCTCATGGTGTGTTCAGGTCCCAGGGTCAGCCTCAGTCTGTTCACCAAGTCTCTCTTCATTTCTGCTCCTCCTCCTTGTCAGGAGGCTAGAATCCAAAGTGCTCTTCTCTTGAGCTACCCCTAGCTTTCTTTGTGTTTTATTTTGAGACTTTGTTTTTCTAAGTTGCTCAGCATAGATTTAAGCTTAATCATTCTTCCCAGGCTCCTGAGAGACTGGCATCATACTTGGGGCACCTTGTCAGACTCAGCCACCATCATGTTCAGTAGGAGACCTTCCTTCAAAAGGGCTTTGCATCCAGGAAGTCGTGAGAGTCAGATATACACTGAAGCCAGCCAGCAAACACAGTTGGTCTAAGGTCACACAGACTCATGCTCACTTGTGTCCTGGGGCTGAAGCCGTGTCAGCCCAACTTTGAGAATGGCTAAGCCCAGAGTCCTCAAATCTGCCTGCCAACTAGCATGTCTCCAGGGACTCAAGTGACTGCCACCCCACTTTCAAGCACCCACTAGAGGGAGCTCTAGATTGGAGCGACCTGGACAGCAAGGTCAAACAAAACTCCCCACAGTGGACTTGGGTCACAGAAAGGGGAAGGACCAGTATGTGCAGTGAGGGTCCCCTGATGTGAGCAATTCTAGTGTCTCCCACTGGTATGCCACCTCTGCAACTGGGGAACAATGCTGATAAATCATAGTGCTTTCTTACTTGGGGCCTGCACCATCATGTGTCTCTCTATCCTAGCATTCACCAACAACTAGGTCCCTGGCATCAGGTGCCCCAGCTGGAGGCTCCCACCAGGACCACAGAGCCACTCCCAGGAATCTACCTAGCTCTGCCAGATTGAGGAATTTCCTGTTGTCCTTGGGAATCTTCATAGAATTGTTTCCTCCATGAGTGCACCCAGGACTCTCCATGGGACCCTTCATTTTAAGTCCCACAGAGTGAACAAATGTGGGGAGGCCCCTCATTACAGGCAGTTATGGTAGGGAGGATCAAATCTGTGTTCTGGTTGCTTTCCTTCCAGAGCCAGGCCCCAGGATGGCCTACATTCTGTAGTCTAGAACTTAATCTCAGAGGCTCCAGCAATCCACCATACACCAACAATATCTCCTAGGAGAGACAGAGAGGGCTTACTGCATTGTTCTCTCAAGAACTCTCCCAGCAAACTTCTGCAGGACAAAGCCCAAGTTTCTGCTGGCAGGGGTCAGCAGCTAGGTACCTGCTCTATGAGACCTCTCCAGCTTTTGACCCTGACAGGTCACAGGGAGACCTGAACTCCTGGGGACCTTGCCACAGAGTGTTGGTTTTGCAGTATACATTTGACAAGGACTCTGTTCTGGATGGTATTTTGTCCAAACTCCTTTAAAACCGGAAATTTTCAAGAAGACTCAAGTAGCTTTCCACTGCCCTAACCATTGTCCCACTGACCTGTTCCTTCTTACTCTGCCAGGGCTTCCCACAATCAATGCCCACATGCTGAGGATGGAAGTACTGACCCTGAGGGCAGGAGGGTCACACAGAACTTAGAGGTATGTTTTCTTCCACCCTAGATCAGCCTCCACCATAAATGCACATTCTATAAAATTGTGGCATATTCTCTATCTACCCAGGATGAATAACCTGCATTTCAATTTTGTTTGCCTTTTCATGTTCTTTTTCTCTTTTCCTAATGCAGGACAGCCACAGAGTCCATTCAGTGGGATCCCAGGTTCAGGCTGTGGCCTGGGCCAAGGACATAATTTTTCCAGGCTGGTGGGACTAGTACCCTCTGCTGGAGTCACTGGATACAGTACCCATGGCCTATCCCCAGTGTTGCTGGCCCATAATGATGGAGAGGTAAAGATGGTCCCTGCAGCTACAAAGCTCATTCTCTGTCCTGACATTCTGTACCTCAAAGGCAGTGTTGAGTCCATCACTGCTCCTGATAAGATAAAAAGATGACTTTCATGATTCTGGTCCCAAAGTCCAAACCAAGAAAATCCTTCTCAGCAGGTACACAGGGCCCCCTCCTACCTGTTACTTGTCCTTGTGTCACTTTTTGAGCCCATTTGGGGCCTCTCTTTCCAGTTCAGAGGGAACATTTTGAACTGTTTTTCCAAAAGGGACATGTGGGTGTTTCTTTGTGACTGTGGCACCACTAAAGAGAGGAGAGATTCAGAACAACTGGGTTACTTCAAAGAAAGTGTTGGCAGAGTGAGTACAAGAAGCCTGAAAAGAAAATGTCTAAGACCCTGTATATGGGTACAGTTTAGGAGCTGCCAATTCCCTAGAGAGCATCAACCCCAGGTCCTGAGTGGAAACCAGATGCTCACCCAGACTGCACCCCATAACATCTGGAATGGAGCCATAAGGCTGACATCCAGGTCTGCTCCTCATTTTCACCATCTACAAGTTTCCTTTCATTGAGAGTTCACACCTCAAAAGGGCAACTCAAACCAGGCATGAACCACACTCTGTGCCTTGTCTTTCTGAACAAGTCTTTGCCTGTGTCTCTGCTTGCAGGTCCTGAAATCCCTCTCTGCAGCTTGTCAAGAATCTTTGGGGTGTATTGAAGTCTCCTTTCCCTACTGGGCACCTCCTGGGATCCTATCTGGTGATGACAGAATTCTATTTCAAAAGCATGTAACCTGCTCCTTGGTACACCTACAGTGTGGTGGACTTAATCTGGGAGTCACCTACAAACCTGGTATTCTGGTTTCCTGACACAAGTGGCAGAATAGAAAGGAAACTGTTCAGTTGCACATTCATTGCCCCAAGTTCTGCCAGAGATGGGACCTTGGCACCCTCACCACACCAGTTCCTGCCAGGAAACACAGCTTCCCAAAAACCCACCTGGGCCGACTACAGGGAACTTCAGAGCAACTTTATGTAAGATGTCCATAGCTGCCTCCATTTGTCCTTTTGTGCTTATGGGTTTGGGGTGTTTGACTGGTACATTCAATTTCTGGTTTGGCACACTCAAATGATAGATCCCTTTTTTCTGAAGGGAGGCTTTTGTCTCTCATGCCCTCTGCTCCCTCACTGTAAGTCATGGTTTTCCAAGTTCTTTAGGGGACTGTCTCCCAATCCACAAGTTAACCCACTTACACCCTTGAATGGGAATCTGCTTTCCCAGATAACTTACATGTGTAATCACAGAGAAATAAAGAAAGACAATTCACATCAGACTGGACACTGAAGCATTCTATGAAGATTTCACAGATAATCCTAAATTTGAGAATTGTGACCATATGGCCTCAGCTTCTTTGAGCTAGCCATGACATGACTGGCATCGGACTGTTCTTTCACAGACTTGGAACATGTCATGTTGCTGTGACTCATGGTTCAGATTCTAATATAGCAGAATCTCTGACAAATGGCTTACTTAAAATTGTTAAAGAAAATTAGAGAGTCCTCAAAATATTAACACATGTTTTTATTTGTTTATTTTTGTTGGTTTGAGCCTGAGGTTTCTGCTAGTTGGAACTTTGCATGAATCAGCACCCTGCAGTCATGAGGGACATCTTTCTTTCCTTCTGGTGTCCCTGCTGTGCTCCAGGCATGTCAAGTGAAACAGGAATCCAGTGGGCCTACAAGTGGCAAAGGGAATCAGAGGACTGTGTCTGCAACTCAGGGTTTACTCCTGCAGGACCCCCAAGTGTGGGCAGAGGCCACAGTCTTTCTGTGTACTCTCTGAGAGGCCTAGCTAACCCTACCTGCCTGGGTTCCTACACAACAGCACTGGGCCTGCACTGCTACCCTTTCTCTGGCATCCAGAAATCCAAAATCCTCCCCAGATTCTCCCACTTTCTTGGAATGTCCTTCCAAAGGGACGCACATTGTGATCCAGCACACTCATCTGGAGGGTCTCTGGCTACCTGCCATTTAGCCACCTAAACAGGAAAATGGGTGGACTTGAGATGAAAGGAATTCCATCCTCCCTGGATTCCACTGTCTGTCATACCCAGACTTGTGCACAAACAGATACCAGTGCTGCCTAGTCCACACCCAGTCCCTTTCTGCTGATCAGGAGGTGGCTAATCTTGCTTCAGTTCTGAGCACTGTGTTACAATTGACTGAAAAGCCTCCCAGCACATAGATTTTGGGTGTAAAATATGTGCTGTGCACATAACTATTGTAGTGACCATGCAGATGGTGTGTGCACAAGTGGAGTTGGTATGTGTGTGGGGGTGCATGAGGAGTGTTTGGGCACATGGAGAGTAAATTAGGAGTGAGTGTGTATGCAGAATGTACATGACGCAGTGAGTGTCCATGTAGAGTGTGCATGAGTAGGTAGAGTCTATAGGAGAGCACATGTAGAGTGAGTGTGCATGTGAACTGTTTATGAGAGAAGAGTTGTAGGGAACATTCCTCAAGCATATTTGACAGCAGTTGCCAATACCATGATTTAAATAAATCCAAGAGTTTGGATAGGGTAACTGAGAAAATGGTAAAGACTCTTCATAGACTGTAGGACTTTGGAGTTACTGAGGCTGAGCTAGGAACTGAGGGAAAGCCTCATTCAACAGGCACCATGGCAAGCTGTGATGTGAGTTTGCCCATACTGCATCACCTCATACTGTGTGCTGGAGCCTTGCCCATAACCCCAGTCCTTTATTTCAGACTTGTTGCTATATATAATCACTTAGGGATACTTGGACTGTTAATATTAGTAGGATTTATAGCTCACTGATAGTTTGATTCTACATGCTTTGAAGAGTGTCTTAACCTGATTGAATTATGTACCTATATATGTCTTGTATGAACAAAAGTAAAATCAGACCTGTGCCATCTGAGAGTGGTTCTTGATGTCTGCATTCTTTGGTTGATATCATTGTCCTCACTCAGTGAAACCCCTGTAAGATAAGCAACATCTGGCACCCAATGTGGGGCATGCTGACATTCCTCAGGTCAGGTATGTGACCATCTGTAATTGGTAATCAACCCCCTTCAGCAAATAAGGCTCAAGTAAATGCTTTGAAAGAATTATTATGGCATAGGTGGATTAAAGTGTCCAAAGAGAAATTATTATCATGTTGGGAAAAGGTTCAAAAACTAGGTCCTTGGGGTTCTGAGGTTCATGTTAGAGATCCTGATGTTTGGGGGAGAATTTTATATGCTGCTAGGAAGGTGGAAGTGAAAGAAAGTTTGGTCATAGCAGCACCATTTTATACAATAGTTAAGGCTATTTATGCCTGTTTAAAGAGAGTTCTGACAGAGAATGTAGATCCAGAAATTTTATGCTCTCAGACTATAGAGGAGGGTAAAGCAGAAACTGTAGTCTCCCTGGGAAAGGTGGCTGAGACCATGAGAGAGATATAGATGGAGATAACTCTCCTTCAGCTGCTCATCTTTGCTGCAAGTAACAGAAAAAATCAGAGAATATTTGAGCAACCAGTTTTGGCCAAAAAGGCTGTTTGTTCACCATTCCTGTGGTCACTTCCACCTTACCCAGAACACAGGAAGGAAGCAATAACTCCCCCTAATGGAGAAGGAAAGTCCCCATGGGAAGAATTTTATAAAGGTTTATGCAATTCTAGAGACCTTCATCTGGGTTCTATTATTGGCCAGCCCCTCCTCCTCATGAATTAAAAATTCATTCATAGTTTAATGATAATGTAATTCAAGCTTTCCCAGCAATCTAGTAGTAAATGATCAAAGACCATGACAGTGGTATCTGCATCCAACTGAAACCATATAATCATTGAGAAAAGCTGCCTTGGAGGACAGCATAAGGTCCCCATACTGTGATTAGATGATAGAACAAATTAGTTTATATTTAAATTGTCCTATTGATTGGATGAAACTAATGAATGCCTGTTTGCATGGGTGGCAATTTTTACTCTAGAAAACTGCATATATTAATCCATGTGAACAACTATCAGAAAGGAATAGAACAACTGGTGTGCCATTAAACATAGATTGTTTATAGGGTAATGGAATGTATGCATCTCCAGCTACACAGGCACTGAGATTACCTCAATATTTTGATCAGGTATAATTGTGTTCTCTAAGTGCTCTACAGCAGGTCTCTACTAAGGAATCTTCTTATTAAGTTAATCCAAAAGTCTAATAAATTTTTTTTATGATTTTGTGGCTAGAAATACAGATGCAGTTAATCACAAGGTAGAACATGCTGAAGCAGCAGAGGCACGACTTAAAGAGGTTGTATTTGAAGGGGTGACATCTGATTGTCTATCAATGATAGCTCCATTTAGAAATGGGAATATGGATGATTGGTTGCTAGTGTGCAAAGATATATGTACAAGTTCTGCTCAGGCTATGGTAATAGCAGAAAATTTAGCTACTTCCTCAAAATTGAAAGGAGGGATTCAAGAGAAAGTCTGAAGTATGTGTTGAGCTTCTGGAGGAAGAGAACATTTTTCAAGAGAGTGCCCATCTAAAAACCCTAGACAAGGACAGTTACAGAAATCTCCTTCTTCTAAATGTCTGAAATGTCATAAAGGTTTTCATTGGGCTAGAGACTGTAGATTAAAATTGGATGATACTGGGAAGTCTTTGAACTGGAAAAGGGGCAGCCCTCAGCCCTGCAACCAAAGAGGGGCAAATAATCTGAAAGTAATGTGGACAATTCCAGTGCAAATGAATAAACCTAGAATGCAAATTAAGCTTGATGGAATAACATGTAAGGGTATAGTGAATACGGGAGCTGATATAACATTATTAAGAGCAAAAGAAGTTAACCATTTATGATGGAGAACAGAATAAGGATCTAATATATTTAGGGGATAGGAGAACTACAACCTTCCTGAAAATTTAAACATTCCAAACTTGGGAATACATGGGGGGTAGGAAAGCCTCAATTACTCCTATAATTGTGGAAGGATTATATAACAACTTATTCAGCAGAAATTTATTGGAAGATATAGATGCTGTGATTACCAATGATAAAACCTTCTATGACGATATAGTTATTCATGACAAGACAGTTCAAAGTGGGAGACACCCCCAATTTTAAAGGCCACAGTTCCACCTAGTAAACCAGATCCCATAAAATTGCAATGGGACACTACAGCTATTTATAGGTGGAACAGTGGCCCTTAACTCAGGAAAAGCTCAAGCATTTAAATTTATTAGTTGAACAACAATTGAAAGTTGGTCCTACTCAACCTTCTGTTAGTCCTCATAATTCTCCTATATTAATTATTCAGAAAAGAGGTAAAAATAAATGGAGATTATTGCATGATTTGAGAGCCATTAAATGCTCACATGAAGAAAATGGGAACTTTACAACCATGACTACCACATCCATCCTATATACCAAAAAATTGTCATATTATAATAAAAGATATCAAAGACTGTTTTTTTTTAATTCCCATGCATCCAGAAGATAAACAATATTTTGCATTTAATGTTCCCATGGTTAATCATGGTCTGTCATTAAAGAGATTTGAATGGACAATTATACCTCAAGGGATGAAAAATAATCCTACAATGTGTCAACACTATGTGGCACATGCAACAAGACCATTACAGGATTTATGCTATAAAATTCATTATATGGATGGTATCCTAATAGCTCATCAAAATGCAGATACAGTAAATAAATTATTCAATCAACTGCATCAGAATTTATTATTTATGGGCCTTAATATTGTTTGTAACAAAGTACAAAAGGTGCCCCTTTACTCATTTCTAGAAAATTTTTTTTCAATATATGCCCTCTAGCGCTGCAGTTACAGATTACAGACTCTTTCTCTGAATTACAACAATTATGTGGGAACATTAGTTGGATTCCTACAGCCTTGTTGATTACCACAAATCAATTACAACCATTATTTGCACTTTTGGAAAGCTCATCTGATTCGAATAGCACTAGAATTATGACTGAAGAAGCTAAGGAAACTGTAAAATTGATAAATAAGCAAATTCAATCATTGAGCTTAGGACAATATAATGCCCTCAAACCATTTATGGGTATAGTCCTATCTAAAAGATCTACTCCTACAGAATTAATTTATCAATCAGAACTTTTACATTGGGTACATTTGGCTAGAAGTAAATTATCTAAAATACATTCATGTGTAGATACACTATTACTCTTAGTTCAAAAATTATAAAATATAATATGTTCTCAATATGTACAATAACCTAATACTAAAATTTTCCCTTTTCACTTCATAAATGTGTTTCATTATTAGCTAATAATTTAAATTGTCAAATATTAATGGAAGAATTTCCTGGAGAAATAGACAATCATTTTTCTAAAGGCAAACTTCTTCAAACTTTGAGCACTTTACCTATTAATACTCAACAAGTTTTTCCTCAATCTAAACCCTTGCCAGAAGCCACAGTAATTTTTACTGATGTGCATAAAACTTGTTGGGGAATATTAAACATATCATCTACTAAATACAGAGAATAATAAAGGAAAACTTTAATGAATAACCACAATTAGGAGAGTTATTTGCAATAATTAAAGCTTTTGTAGTTTGCCTTGAATCTTTTAATCTTTTTTCTGACACCACTTATGCAACTCAAGTAGCACAAAACCTCCCATATTCTACTTTTAGACCTTTTTTGTGGCCACTAGATCAAGTGATGGACACATTAAAGCTTCAAATAGAGAATCAAATTAATCCTTGGTTTATTCAACATATAAGATCTCATACTAATTTACCAGGACCTTGAGCTAAAGAAAATGAAACTGTTGATAAATTGATCATGGACATAGATTCTTCTTTAATTCAACCAGCAAAATAACTACATGCTAGATTTCACATGTCTGCTCAATCTCTACATTGTTTATATCTGTGTGTAACTATTTCCTCATGCAAATATTTGACATGGGCATGTACTAAATGTGCCGCCTTGTTGCCTTTAGGACCTCTTCAATCTCATGGTATAAATCCTAGAAGTCAACAGCCAAATAAATTATGCAAATGAATGTCATTCACGTGACTTCTTTTGGGAAATTAAAATTTGTTCATGTAATTATAGATACATATTTAAGTTACACTTATGCTACTGCTTTAAGTGGTGAAAAAACAAACATGCCATTCAGGCATTGAAACAAGCATTTTTAATAATGGGAATACCTTGGTCCTTGAAGACAGACAATGGACCATGTTTTCTTAGTCCTCAATTTAAACAAATTTTTGAATCATAGGACATTCATCATCTTACTCTTATTCCTCATAACCCACAAAGACAGGCAATTATAGAATGTGCAAATTGTTACTTGAAGAATAAAATACAAAAGGAAAGGGGGAACTCATCCTCCCCTGGAGAAATATTAACATCTTCCTTATTTACTTTAAATTTTTTAACTTTCTCTTTGCATGGAATATCCCCTACTTAAAAAACATTGGAGATAACTTTTATCATCTCCATCACCATTACCATTGGTTAAATGGAAAGATCCCTTGACAAATGAATGGAAGGTTCTTTGCCCTCTTTTAATCTAAGGTCAAGGTTTTGCTTGTATCTTTCCAGAATCAGCAACATCGCCCATTTGAGTACCAGCAAGAAAGGTCAGACCACTCACAACAACAAAAGCAGATAGCACCAGCATCAAGACAGATGGCACAGTTGAAGATTGAAGATGAAGATGCTCGAACCACACCAGGACTGATACTATGATCCAGATTCCTATGCTCCAGAAGACATCATGCTATAACATGGGGAGATATGTAGAATCTGGTTAATCAAGCAGAGCAGGTGTCACCAGAGCCCAGTCCAGGGCCAGGGATATTATTTTATTAATGTGTGCTATAATTACTGCTAATTCCACTGCTCATGCCTTTGTCCTGCATTCTACTACCTTGACCACTATACTCATTATAATATTTGGGTTCGTTTGGCAGAAATTTTTAATTCCTCTGAAGTTTGTATACATCAAGATGCACATATGAGCATAGTGCTCAGATCTTGCCTTTTACCTGTTTGTCATTCTGCTGTACAGATAAAGAATGACAATGTTCTCAACCTTCAACAAATTTATTTTCTATAAAGACTCCTATAATTGGGGTGCACTTTTAATTGGAAAACCCTCTAATGCTATGGAATTTCTGACTTACATAATAGCCTTTAATCAAACAGATACATGTACCGAAATTCAAATTATACTAAGAGATGTAAAAATGTAGGAAATCCTTATTTTAATTGTAGTTCTACTGAACCAATTCTTATGGTAATGGACATATTTCTTTGCCTTCTGGCTGGTTCTATTCTTGTGGAGTTTACACATTTAATTGTATTCATGCTAATATGTCACATGTTATGTATTGTTGTCTGAGCATATTTACTCTATATCTACCCTTGTCTCATGATCTTTTAAGACATCATCCCTCTCAGAGAATTAATAATTGAGCCCTTCCTCTTGATGAAACTTGTGATGATTCTGTAACTTTGTTGTCTAAGACAGAGTATGATGCATTAACATTTTCTGTAGTAGGAATCCCAAAACTGGCTGTAGGGGAATGTAAAAAAGTTCTGAAATTAGCCTGTGCCATGGTGAAAAATATTAATCATACCTCTATGGCTATTGCAATGCTCAATGAAGAACCAAAGCAACATCGTCAAGCTATTCTTGATAATACAGCTGACATTGATTATTTTTTGCTGTTGTGCCATAAGAGCTATAAGGAACTTATTAATATGTGTTGTTTCAACTTAACTGACAACAGTAATTCTGTTTCCAAAGAGCTAAGTCATTTAGAGGATATTGCCAATGACATTCATCAAGAACCTGAAAATATAGGCCTGCTAGACTGGCTGACTTTTTGGTTACCAAATATGCCTTGATTAAAGCAACTTTTTGTAACTGTGATCATACTTATATTTGACATACTCTAATGTCTATGTGGATTTCATTTTTTGTTTATCTTCTTTCTAAGCAAGTAGCTTACCATGTCAAATCACAAGTGTTTGAAAAGACCCTGTTTGCTTCAATTAATAAGGAAGGGGGAAATGTAGGGAACATTCCTCAAGCTTATTTGACAGCAGTTGCTGATACAATGATTTATATAAATTCAGCAGTCTGGATTGGGAAAATGAGGAAATGGTAAAGACTCACCATGCTATGGGATGTAGGCCTTTGCAGTTACTGAGGCTGAGCTAGGAGCTGAGGGAAAGCCTAGTTCAACAGGCTTCAAGGCAAACTGTGATGTGAGTTTGCCCATACTGCATCACCTCATACTGTGTGCTGGAGCCTTACCCTTTCCCCCAGTCCTTTGTCTCAGACTTGTTGCTGGACAGAATCACTAAGGGATATTTGGTTTGTTTATATTAGTAGAATGTATAGCTCACTGATAGTTGATTCTATATGTTTTAATGAGTGTCTATTTTGATTGGATAATGTGCCTATATATGTCTTGTATAAACAAAAGTAAAATTAGATCTGTGCTTTCTGAGCCTGGTCTCTGATGTCTGCATTCTTTGGGTGACATCATCATCCACACTTTCAGCAAGACCCCCATTATATAAAGCAATGATGAGTGTGGATGTGGAATGTGTATGAGGAGTGTGCACATGGATTTTGCATTAGGTGTGAGTGTCCATGTGGAGTTTGCATGATGAGTGATTGTGTGTGTAGAATATACATGAAGATTAAGTGTGCATGTGGAGTGTGCATGAGGGGTGAGTGTGCATTTGGTGTGTGTATGATGAGTATGTTGAGTGTGCATACGGAGTAGTGTCCATGTGGAGAGTGCTTTAGGAGTAAGTGTGCATGTGAAAAGTGCATTAGTAGTGAGTGTGCATATGGGTGCACATCAGGAGTGGGTGTCCATGTGGAGTGTGTATTAGAAGTGTGCAAATGGATTTTGCATTAGGAGTGACTTTGTATGTGGAGTTTACATAAGGAGTAATTGTGTATATAAAATGTTCATGAGGAGGGAGTGTGAATGTGGAGTGTGTTTATGTAGTGAAAGTCCATGTGGAGTATGCATGAAGAGTGAGTGTGCATTGGTTTGTACATGAGGAATAAGTGTTGATTTGGAGTGTGCATAAGGAGTGTCCATGTAGAGTGTGAATTGGTGAGTATGCAAGTAGGGTGTGCATGAGTGAGTGTGCATGAGGATTGAATGTCCTTGTGGACAGTGCATGAGTAATGAGTATCCATATGGACAGTGAGTAAGTAGTGAGTGTCCATGTGAAACGTGCAAGAGGAGAGTGTGGGGGGATGTATAAGGAGAGTGCATGAAGAGTGTACATGAAGTATGTGTGTGTGTGTCCATGAACAGTGAGCAAGCATGTTGGTGTCCATGTTGGCATGAAGGAAACTGGGGTCCCACAGTGTTGTGCTTCATTGTAAATTACTGACCACCCTCCACTCTGGTTTGTCCCAGAGCTGCTCTTTTGGGCTTTGGGGTCATTGAGTCTCACCCACCCTCAGTCCCTTACCACTACAATCCCACCCTGGGCCTGGAGGCCAGAACTGCAGGTGAAGGAAAGGTAGAGTTTCAGTCAGTATGTGGCCAAAAGTCCAGAGTGGGTGGAGGCACAGAAGGGATCCTGGCAGCCTCTGGACCTTTTCTGATGTGTCAGGCCAGGCAGGGTAGGTGGGGAGGGCTGACCTCAGCCCTATCAAATCAGAGGCCTGGCAGTACCCTCCATCCATTTTCAAGAGATACCCTGGGACAGGTTGCAGGAATTGGCTTCCTGGGAAAATGTAAGCCAATCTCTGTGGGAAGGGAAAACTTGTTTCTGGAAATAATATCTACCTCAGTCCAGGATGTCAGGGAGCCTGGGCATCCCCCAAACCCTGTAGGCTGCACCTATCTTTCTTTCCCTTCCCTTACACAGTAAGTCACAGCCCCAGGACCTCAGAGTCTCCAAAAGGAGGTATGTGGGGCCTTTGTAGAAGCTCCCAGATATGGGAGAGTACCTATGGCAGGGCTACAGACTCAACTAAAGGGGAACACAGGGAAAGAGAAAGCAGATCTAGTGTGTGGAGATGGTTTCATGAGGTCCAGTCAGATGTTGAGGACTCTGAATGAATCAGGAGGTTGGTACCTTGGGCACAGGGTGCAGGCTGGAGAGGTGTCTGAAGGAGTCTAGGAGGGGACCTGGGACAAAGGGTCCAGGCAGGAGGAGGTTCTTAAGGGGTCTGGGAGGTGGGAATCTTGGCCACAGGGTCCAGTCAGAAAGAGGAGTCTGAAGGATTCTGGGAATTGGGGCCTGTTACACAGTGTCCAGGTAGGTATGAAGGGGTCTGAAGGTGTCTGAGAAGTGGGGAGACAGCTAACCCCCTTCCAAACCCTACTCAAAGCTTTCAGCAAACAAATATGCTTGGAAATAGAATTAAAACAAAATCTCCTGTAAGTCCAAAAACACCTTCCACAAAAGAAGGGAAAGAAGAAAGTTTTAGCCTTCAAGAAGCATTAAACCAGGGCAACTCAGCCTCACAGCCATCTGCTATGAGACTGCCTGGAAGTCTCAGGTTCCCTGTCCTGTACACACACTCTATTGAGTTTCCCACATCAAGACCTGCAGTAGGAGGCCTCCAGGACTTCTCTGTGCTGCTGGTGGATTTTCATGAGGGTTAAGGTTATTAATGAAGTAGCTAGGGTTCAGTCTATTACAGGTTAAAGGCATGAGAGATTTCTGTTGCTATGACAAAATTATTGAAGTGAACAGTTCACCAGGAGGAAAGGATTCAGAGGTTTTATTCCATGGTTACCCAATTCCTCATGCCAGCTGTGATGCAAAGTGACAGACAGGGCCATGTCACCAAGCCCTCAACCTCCTGCCACCTGGTTCTGTGTCCTAAGGGTTCCAACTCTCCTAACAGTGCCACCAACTGGGGACAATGTCAACACCTGGGCCTGTGAGTGGACAATACTCTGAACCTCAGCAGGGCACAGGTAACCTCCTGAAGCAGAGAGTGCAATTGCAGAGGCTCAGTTGTAGTCAAAGAAGGAACAAAGTTTTAACAATTCTACACCCATCTCTCCCCTGTCATTTTGCTGCTGCCACTGTTCTGCACTCCTCCACACAAGCACACCATTTTAAAACCTAGATCATTAACCCTCAAACTTTATCATTATTCATTGGTCAGATTGTTATTGGTCCATGAAATTTCACTACTTGAGAATAGCTCCCCTGCCATTTCTCTCTCTCTCTCTCTCTCTCTCTCTCTCTCTCTCTCTCTCTCTCTCTCTCTCTTTCCTTCATAGCAGTCATTCTGCTCACCTGCTGAATAAATTCTCTTGAGTTATTTCCCATATCTGGAACTGTTTTCTGGGTGCTTTCATTAACTGGTGTGCTGGCAGGCACAGTTATTCAACTGGATCACAGCATCAGATACCCCTAGGCCCAGAGAGACTTTGAAGCACAATCCAGCTGACACAGACCTGGGGTGGGATCATCTCAGCTAAACCCCTTTCTTGCCTTATTACAGTCTGAATGTGTGATGCCCCATATTAATGTTGACACCTCAACCCCAATGCGATGTTACCAGTAAGGCCTTTGGGAGGAACTAGTTCAGGAAGATAGGCACTTCCTGAGTGCCTCATACTCTAGCCAAGTTAGCTCCCTGCCCAGACCACAGGTAAGGCACAGTGGAGTGACCAGACTCCCAATATGCTGTGCCTTGGTCTTAAGCTCCAGTCTCCAGCATCCCAGGCATAAATTTCTGTTGTTTATGAGCTGTCTGGTTCGGGTTTTGTTGTTGAAGCCTGAATGAACTAAATTATCTGGCACTGGACATGGACTGGTTGTACAAACACTTGAAATGTTGAGGTGGATTTGAATCTGAGTGGAGATGAGGGACCCAAGGAGTTCTGAAGTGCATGCCTGAGAAAGCCCACATTGCCAAACAGACCTTTGCTAAGAAAAGCCAGATGCAGTGGTGCAGGGACTCTGGGGGTTGAAGTAGGAAGATCACCAGTTAAAGTCCAGCCTCAGAAAATTAGCAAGGCCCTGTATGAAAATGAAACTTAAAGAGGGCTTAGTGGTAAATCTCCTGGGATTCAGGCTCCAGTGTCAAGAGAAACAGGGAACAGGAAGGGAAAAGGAAAGTGTCCAATATATGTATTAATATATCTCAAGTTGGATGACTCAGGGCATGACAGGTACTGGAACCTGACAGCATGTGTGCAGAGAAGAAGAGAGATTGCATACATTCCTCAATGCTGGCTGAACAAGTGAATCTGTAGCCTGGGACAGGTGGATTCTATGGGTGGAAAGTGACCAGAATGGTGTGGACATAAAATTTTCACCAATCTCACAAGTGGGATAGTACAGGACTTTCAAAGTTGAAATGATGAGATCATGAGAGTGCAGACCTAATCAGGGCAGTAATCCATTTGATGGATTAATAAGTGTTTGGATGGCTAAGTGCTCACTGTAGGCAGGGGTGTGACTGGGGGTGTAGGTCACAGGAGCCAAGAACTTGGGCACTACACTTTCTCCCTTGACTGGCCCTTACCCCTCTACTAAACTCCTGACTGCCTTGAGCTGAGCAGATTTTTCTCAGCCACGTGTTTCTGCTACTATGTTCTCACCTTGTGACCAGAAGAAGGGTGTCAGAAAACTATGGACTGAACATCTGAAACCCTGAGACTTATAAACCTGACCTCATCTACATTATTCTCAGGTTTTGGACAGAGAATCAAGAAAACAACTGGCACAAAGACCTTGACACCCCAGGAATGAGGGGGACTCTATCTCTCTGACCTAATAAGAGTCTATCCAGAAGCAAGACAGAGTTACCAGACATCACCTGGAATTCCTGGGGGAGAAGGAACTCCATCAAATCACCAGGTTCATCGGACATTGAGGGTGGGCTCCTTCCAAATATGCTTAGCAAAGACTGAGCTGAAAACAGATTCTACAGGAGTCCCATAGCTGAGCACAGGAGGAGGTTATGCAGCCTGACAGGGTGGGTCAATCAGAACATTCTGGTAACCCTCAGACTCTGTCCATACACAGAAAGAAAAGACTTGCAGAAAGTCTCAACCTGCTCCAAGCTACAACTGAAGTCAGAACATGTGGACAGGGGGCAAGTCTGATAACCCTGAGACTGGAGGAAAGAATGGAAATGGACACAGGAGGACAGACCAGCGCTGCTATAGGACATTCGGGAACTGACCCATCTGCTCTGCCTCAGGGCTTCATGGCAGGCAGAACCTGGAGGCAAAGAGAGTTTTTTTGGCTGAAGACATGTATAAACGATGCAGGGGGTGGGCTTGACACTGTTGAGTTCTTCTCATGAAGCATGAGAAGAGAATTAAGTGCATAGAATCTTACTCACAAGCAAGCATACCTAAAAAATTTGGAAACTTCTATGTCTACTCATCAGAGGAGTGAGAAAGAGCTCAGGAGTTTTGGAGAATGTGCCTGACAGTTCCTTAAGGACAGGAAGACAGAGGCACCCTGGGATGACACAAGATTGGCACCAAGGTATTAAAGAGGTGTGGACTGCCCCTATCATCACAGGCATGGAGGAAATGAGCAGATGCTTGTCCTGCTGCCGGGACCCTGCACCAGGCAGCTCGACCCAATCTTTTTCCTCAGCTCTGTGCTCACCTGGCAACCCCACCAGGACTGCCAGTTGTGAGGCCCAGGCATATAAACACTGTGGGCAAGGTCACTGCAGAGTCCCAAGAGCTGAGCCTTGGGGGCAGAACAAGCCCCAACTCCTCAAACCAGTGCTGACACCTGTGTCCAATTCTAGCCTGGGGTAGGACTTCTAATTACTCAGGCACAGAGTCACTACAGAAAAACCACAGTGCATAGGCCAGGTACAGAACAACAGGGCCAGGTCAGGGCTGTTCCCTCTGCCACCCCTGAACAGGACACCAACATCAAGCCAGGGTGGAAGTGGGGCCAGCCCTGAAGTCTTAAGGGCAGAGCATCAAGCCAAAACTTTGGGCATCTTTGTTGGTTTTTTTTTTTTGTTGTTGTTGTTGTTGTTACTGGGGATCAAACCCAAAGGTGCTTTGCCACTGAACTGCATCCCCAAACCTTTGTATGGTTTTATTTTGATACAGGGTCTCACTAACTTGCCAGGGCAGACCTCAATCTTGCAATCATCATGCAAGTCTCCCAATTCATTGGAATTGCAGATGTGTACAATTCTGCCCAGCAGAAAGGATTAATCCTGACCTTCAGCTGCAATACCCTGGTGGACTGTGAGTTTGCACAAAGTGCCTTCCAGGCTCCCTGATTCTCCTACTCAATAGGAGTGACTGCTGGGTCTGTCCACATTGGTTTTGGAAGCACAAAATTGGTGGGACCTTCCACCAACACAGTGAGAACAGGCAGATTTAGTATGAATGGTGACTGACATCACCCTGCTGTGATATATACATTCACCTGAGATTCTGGACATAAATGCCAAAGTAGACTTTGGGGCTCATGGAAGAAAATGAATGTTTTTGACATGTCTGAGAAGGAGAATGAATAAAGACACATTAGGCAACCTTAACAGCTTAAACAAAGAAGGCTAGAGAGGGACTATCACCAAGAGGACCCAGTGTATTCAGAGCAATAGTGAATGAGAGTTGCTCACTCATAGGACTCAGAACAATTCTGAAAGAGGGGAGATTTAGTGCAGAACCCAGAGAAGACTGAGCACAGGTAGGAGAGTGAGGTTCACAATGAGGACTTACTAGACCCTGTGCAATGGTGGTTGAGAGGAGGTTTAGAGAATAACCCAGAGAAGAGAGAGCAAAATTAGAAGATGCATGCCTGACTAAAGGATTCAAAGGAGACAGAGGTCTTTTAGGATAGGTGTTTTCACCTATAGTGCTCTGAGGTTTTGTAATCTTTTGAACAGTATCCCTTGGGCCAAAGTTTTAGTGACTTCAGATGTTGAAATTGTCTCATATCAAATGTCTGAAGAAGTCCTCCACAGTGAAAGAAAATTGTACTTGGTCACATTTCATACTGTATTTTGAAAGTGCATTTTGCTTGACTCAGAAGTCTTGGGAGGTCTTTCTCTTGTCAAAAGAGAGTAGCCAGTGGCTTATAGGAGAAGATCCTGAAAATGCTTAAACATATACTTTCCATCTTCTATTCAAAAAGATGTCAGAAATCCTGGGTTGGCTACATCAATCATAGGAATCAGTCACTTGAACAATGGTGTTGAAATGGTGGATGAAAAGTGGTTGAATTAGGTCTTCAGGTCTGTGGGCATTGACTTTCTTTAAATTCATCTTGCATTTTCAGGCATTGGTGAGGAGCCTACCCACATGGCAGGACAAAATCACATTGAGGTTGTTGGAAAGAGGAAGTATCCACAGCTCTCAAAGTTTCCAAAGTACTGTTGGTATGGACATGGAGATAAGGCCATAGAATGTATACTGATATTAGTTAGAATGTGATGCTCCCAGAAATTTCACTAAAATAACATGATTGCCTAGAACTCAGTGTAGAGTGAGCACTGGTGGAAAAATTGTGCCCACCCACAACACTCACTGTGGACTGACCACTCTTGGGTGAGGGTGGTTCACCCACAAGACTCAGAAGACTCTGAACAATGGTGCAGAAGTGGAGATTAAAGACCAAATGCAGAGAACACTAAGCACCATTGGGAGAGGGGCCCTCCAAAGTATTCAGAAGATGATGAGCAGTGGTGGGGTAGGTGAGGTTAAGACAGAACCCAGGAAAGGCTGAGCAAAGTTTGGATATTTATGGTCACACACAAGAATGAGAGGTGACTTATAAAAGACTGGCTGTATAATCTTAGCACATGACCAAGAAAAGACTGAACTCTACTGGAGTTCATACACTCACTCAGAGTCCCAGAGTATTTTGAGCTCTGGTGGATGAGCGGTGCTTTCCCAGAGGACACATAGGAGACATAGTACCGAAGGATAAGGACAAACCAAAAACAATATTCAGGGAAAACTGAGAACTGTGTGTGAGTGACACTCACAAGAAGACTCAGACAACACTGAGCAATGGTGTCTTAGGGGAGATTAAAGACAGGACCCAGAGAAAACTGAGCAATGTTAGATGAGGTGTACTCACCCAGAGGACCAAGAGGAGTCTGAGCAAAGATTATCTTGGGGAACCTGGAACAAGACAAAGAGAAGTCTGAGCACTATATGATGAGAGGCACTCACAAAAGTACCCAGGTAAGAATGAGCAAGGAATGGTTAGGAAACTCAGAAAGAAGAAACAGAGAAGAAGAAATGCTGTTAATTGAGGGACACTCCCCCACAGGTCACAAAGGAGATGGACTAATGTAGGTTAAGCAAACTTAGTAGATTTAACAAAGAATGTTGAACCATGTTAGGAGAAAAGTTATCACCAAGAATAACCAGTTGAATCTGAGCACTAGTGGGTGAGGGGCACTCACCCACAAGACTGAGTATCCTAAGCAATGTTGGATGAGGGAAGATTTATGGCAGGACCCATAGAAGACTGAGCACTGGTGAGAGATGTCCACTACCCCAGAGGAAACAGAAGACCCTGGGAAATGGTGCTTGAGAGAATTAGGACAAAACATGGAGAAGACAGAGGAAAGATAGATGAGGGGTACTTGACAACAACCTGATCCAGAGAAGATGAAGTTCTTTTGGGAGAGGAGTTGTCACATATTTTGGTTAGAGATTTGGAATTTTTTTGAGAATGTCTCTCAGGCCAAGGTTTCAGTGATCTCAGGTATGACAGGAGTGCTCACATGACAAAGGTCTAAAGAAGTCCTGCATAATGATGGGAAATTGTCCTTGGCCATATTTCATACTGTCTCTTGAAGTTACATATTGTGTGTGACTCAAAGTTCCTTGGACCTTCCTTTCTTGTCAAAAGAATGCAGTCAGTGACATATGAGACAAGATCCTGAAAATGCTTAAATATGTGCATTCCATCCACTGTTCAGAAAGATGTTCTAAATCTAGCATATGTTCATATGCTAATAAGAATAAGAATGCAACCACTTGAGCGATGGCCTAAGAATGTTGTATGATTAGTGGTGAAACAAGGTCCCCAATGTTGTAGAAATTGACATACATCATGATTGTCTTGCATTTTCAGGAATTGGTGAGTAGCCTGTCTACATGGCATCACCAAAGACCTATTGAGTTTTGAAAGAGGAAGCATCTACATCTCTCCAAGTGTCCACAGTAATGTTGGAATGAATATGCAGATAAGGCCAGTGATAGTGTACTGACATTAATGGAAATGGGACTCACCCAGAGAATTCATTCAGAAACTGGGTTGCCTAGGGCTCACTGGAGAGTGACCACAGATGTTTGAAATGTGTCCACCCACAAAACCCAGAAGGGACTGAGCACTGGTGGAACAGGTGTGCTCACTCACAATGCTCAGGGGACCCTGAATAATAGTGCAAGAGGGTTGATTAAGGACAGGAACAAAAGACTGAGCACTTTCAGGTGAGGGGCATTCACACACATGACACAGATGAGTCTGGGTAAAGATTGCCTTGGGGAACCTGGAACAGGATGACAGAATCTTGAGCACTCTCACCTGAACGGTGCTCAGGAAAAGGACCCAAAGAAGAATTAACAAGGAATGATTAGGGAACTCAGTAAAAAACAGAGATGACTGGACAATGTTAGGTGAGGGGCATACACACAGGACCCAATTGAGACTGGGTAAGAACAAGTTAGGTGAACATTCCAACTAGAAGAAAGAAGGCTGAGTCATGTTTGGAGAGGGTTTATAACCAAGAGGACCAGTGGAATCAGAACACTCTTTGGTGAATGGTGCTCACCCACAAGACTCAGAGTACTCTGAGCAATTTTGGATGTGTGGAAATTTAGGGCATGACCCAGAAAAGCCTGAGCAATTGTGGGAGATAGGTGCTTGCACAGAGGACACAGAAGATCCTGAGCAATGCTGATTGAGAGGAGGTTTATGGTAGAACCCAGAGGAGACAAAGCAACAATAGATGTGGGATGCTTGAATACAGGATCCAGAGGAGAAAGAGGTCTTTTGGGAGATTGTTTTTCACCTACAATGCTCTGAGTTTTTGGAACCTTTTGTAGAATATCCATTTGACCAAAGATTTAATGACCTCAGATATGGTCAAATGGTCCCATTTCAAAGTTCTAAGAAAGTCCTCAATAAAGTTGGAAATTATCCTTGACCCCATTTCAGACTATCTTTGATGGTGTATATTGTGACTGATTCAGAAATCCTAGAGTGCCCCTCTCTCATTAAAAGAGAGCATCCAATGACATATCAGACAAGTTTCTGAAAATACTTAAATATATGCTTCCATTCACTGTGCAGAAAGATGTGAAGAATCCTCAACCTGCTACATTACCCATAAAATCTCAATCACTTGAGCAATTGTGCGGAAATGGTGGATGATGAGTTGTGGAATGAGATCCTCAGACATATTTTAAAATTCTCTTGGGTTTTTAGGCATTGGTGAGGAGTCTGTCTGCATGGCATCACCAAAAATCTATTGAGGTTGTTGGAAAGAGGAAGTATCCATGTCTCTCCAAGTTTCCACAATAGTGTTTGCCTAGACATTAAGATAAACCAGAGATGATTTATTGACATGAACTGAGATGGGCCTCACCCAGAGAAATCACTAAGAATACCAAGTTGCCAAGGGCTCAGAGGAGACTGAGCACTTGTGGTGGAATTCTGCCCATGCATAATACCCACAGGGGACTTAGCACTTTTGGGAGGAGGGTACTCACCCACAGGACTCAGAGAACTCTAATTGTGGGGGATGTGAGATGAAGGATAGAAGCCAGCAAAGACTAACAACTCCTAGGTGAGGTGTGCTCACATACAGGGCACAGAAGACTAAGCATTGTTGTCCACGGAACCTGACTCACAGGACAGTTTGTGTCCTTAGAACTCAAGCAAACTTAGCATTCACTATTCTCCTTTTGTTTCCTGTTCTGATGTGACCTTGGTGCTGGTCTGTGGCCTCATGGCATCCTTTCAGCATTCTCTAATCCCCAGTGTCCTCTTCCCATGGTGGTCTGAGAACAGTGTCCAACAGTTTCTGGTGCCCTGCCCAGCCTCTCTCCATAACTCCCATAGAGTTTGTGATGTGATAATAAACTTGGGAGGGGCAGGCCCATCTGATTTTGCTATCAAGGCCTTGAAGAGACTTGGGGGAACTCAGGACTGACTGTGCATCCCAGTGTAACCTTTTCTTGGACCTACTGATCTCTGCCTCTACTGATTGTAGCCAGAGGTCTAAAGAGCCAGGCTCCAGATCTGTTTCTGATTCTGTTGTCCCTGTGTTTAGGAATGTCTGGTTTGGGGCTGCTGTCACAGACATTAGGGGTGGGATCACAATGTGACTGGAAACTGGGTAATGGAGCTTCAGATACACATCCAGGCCCTGCTGAAGTCAGGGGCCCCTTTTCCCCACCTTGTCCATAGAAACCTCAAGACTTATCTCTAACCCTTGTTTTCTTGTGTTCAGTCTGGGACCCCTGCTCTCCCTCTTCTCTCCTCCCCTTCTCCAGCCCTTACCTGGCAGGTGCACACTGCTTGGTGTCAAACCTTGCTGGAACTCCACCCACATATGAATCACTGGGTTTTATGAATCTGACAGAAGGAGCTCTACAGACTCCTGTGAGGTCCTCATTTACAGATGGGTAGAAAGTCCACCAAAGGACCTTTATCTGTCTCATACCTAGAGTTTCTCAGCCAGGGTCATCTGTCACCAGATAGGACATGTCTGTCCACCACAGGCCTGCCCTGTTTCCCCAGTGTAGTAGAGCAGGCATGTCTTTTTACCACAGTGACTCCCCCTCAGACTGTGCCAGGGTCTGCAGTTTTAAAGAGCTTGAAATTCCTGGGCCCCTGGGGAAGAAAAGGGAACCTGTGTGGTGCAGGACAACAGTAGAGCTGGGGTGTCTGGTGTCAATAGGCCCAGGTGCTAGCTCCTCCTCACTTCTTGCTCCTCCTCCCTCAGATTTTCTGGGATTTACCAAAACAGCATGGAACCTGATGATAACTTGGGGGGCATTGTTCCCAATTCACAAGTCCTGAAGCACCAAGCTCTTTGTGTGCTCAGGTCCCAGTAGCAAGCTCGGCCTGTACCTGCCCTGAGTCCCTCTCCCCTTCTGCTTCTCCTTGTCAGGGTGGGGAGAGCCTGGAGTATGGAACCCTGGGTGCTCATCTCCTGAGCTATGTCTCAGCTCTCTTTGTGTTTTATTTTGAGACTTGGTTTCTCTAAGATGCTTAGGGTGGCTTCAAACTTGTTTCTTCTGCCCAACCTCCTGAGGGACTGGCATCACAATTAGGGCACTGTGACAGACTCAGTCCCCTTTTTGTGCAAAAGGAGACTTTCTTTCACAAGAACCTGACATTGGGGTAGTCATAAGGGTCAGACCCACACTGAAGCCAACCAGCAAGCACAGTGTGTCTAAGGTCACACACACTCATTCTCACTTGTGTGCTGAGCCTGCAGCCAGGTCAGTTTCATTTTGAGGGACAATCACAGAGTACTGAAGAGCTTCCTATCCCTAACAGGGCTCTAGGAGCTACCATGTCTGCACCCTACCTTAAGCTTTCACCTCAGTGAGCTCCACACTGTGGATGCCTGGTCAGCCTGGTCACACAATACTCACAGTGGTCTTGGGCCACAGAAAGGAGGTAGGTCCAGTGAAGTACCCCTGATGTGGGCTCTCTCAGTGTCTCCCAATGGTGGGCCACCTCTGCAGCTGGGGTACAATGGTGGTAGATCATAAATGCTTTCTTGCATGGGTTCTGCATCATCACATGTCTCTATCCTAGCATGAAGCACCAACTAATCTCCTGGCACCAGGTGCCTCAGCTGGGGGCTCCCATCAGGGCACAGACCCACTACCTTGGACTCTGCTCAACTCTGTCAGCTTGAAAGATTTTCTGTTGCCCTTGGGAAAACTGACAGGGCTATTTACTCCCATAGCCTCCTCTAGGAGCCCATCCAGGACCCTCCATGAAACCTTCATGTTAAATACACTAGAGGGACTGTTGTGAGGTGGCCCCACACCACAGTCAGATGGTGGTAATTGGGGAGGCATGTCTCTGGTCTCATATTTTCCATCCCAGAGCCATCACCCAGAGTGGACTTTGGAGGTTACTGAAATGGAATGACTGCATTCAACATGTCTGAGAAAGATGTGTGCTTTTGGAGGAACTGTTTGGTCTTAGTACTTTGTGACACCTCCACTATATTTTATGTCCAGCTCTGAGAAGAATTGAGGGGGATTGTGTTAGATGACAGATCCCTCTGAGAGGCATTGTTGCTTTTATGAGACAGGTGCAAGGAGTACAGGCTCTGCCATTTAAAACACAGAAAGAGGGGCCCAGAAAAGGACCCTGTCCAGACACCTAAGAAAGCAGTGCCATTTTTCTGGACTATGGGACTGTAGAACTAAACAGGAAGTTTGGGTGCCTATTGGTCAAGCTTGCAACTATGCAAGGAAATACCAAAGGAAACTGACTCTATGGAGAAGATCTGATTTCCCTCAGGTTTATTGTTTCTAAGCCACAGAACATGACTCAGGCCTGTTCTGGTGAAGGCCTCACGATTTGCCCATGGACACCACAAGAGCAGGGTGTGTGGAGAAAGCATTTCATCTCCAGTTGGTGTAGGCAGGCTCTGGCCTCTATAACAACCCTCCCTGAGCACAACCATTGTCCCAGAGTATTCCTTGGGTCACTGCACTGACCCAAGGAAGACTCCAGAGGAGTGTCCATTAGGCCTAGCACCAAATATGCCCCAAATCCACTGGTTCCACCCTGCAGAGCAAGTCTTCACTCACAGTGGACTCTAATGGGAATGCCAACCACACCCAAACTACAGCATGCTGCCTGTTAGACCCCAGCAGCCACCAAGGACCACAAGCCCTTTTATCCTTTATTTTCTTCATAAGGAATGACAGCAGTGGGGCACCTGCCTTTCTGATGGACACAGAATGTGCTGAAAAGTCAGTATGAAATGCACACCTCATGCTCTCTGCTGGCTAGAGAAAATAGAAATGCACATACTTCTGTGTGGTTCTTACAAACATTCCTGTTGTTCCACATGGAGCCAAGTTTAGGGCAGGTTCCTTTCAGCCTATTCTATATCTCCAGAACCTTGAGGCTATTCACATCTATCCCTCTCCATCACTCTCCCTCTAGGCCTGACATACAGTTCTGCTCTTCTTTCCCTGTCCACCTTGCTTCCAGGGACTTCTACCTGACCAGCATTCAGGTCTTGAGCCAGGAAGACTCCTCAGGCACTCAGGTATTCCACCTGCCCTAATCCCATTCTTCCCTCTCCCCCATGTGATCAGGGAAATCCCTAGCAAAAGACCACACTCTGGAGTCACTCAGGTGTCTGGCTGTTCTGCATCAGCCAGGGTGTGGACACTGTCCCTGAATGTGCACCTCAGGGGCTGCTATCATCAGCCAAGAGCCTGAAACAGGACTGCAGGCAGCAGCCTGTGCCCTCCAACTGGGAAATTTAAATGTACTTGTTCCTGGCATGGGGAACAGTGAGCTCAGTTACAGGAAGTCATCAGCACCAGGGACAGGAGTATCAATGGTCCAGGCTAGGGTTAGTGTTAGGGTCCCTCTCTCTACTGATCTCCCGTGGCTTTCATGACATTCCCCACCTTTCTTTTTCCTGTTTCCCCTCTGACTTTGGCATGTGGGAGAAAACATAGACCTTAACTTTCTGAGTTTGGCTATTTAACTTGTCATAATGTTCTCATGTTTCAGTCATTTTCCTGAAAATGACATGACTTTGTTTTTCTTAATGACTGAATAAATCTGCATTGTGTCTACATAGCACATTTTCTCTTTCTTCATCAATCTGTGGACAGGCACCTAAGCTGGTTCCAAGGTATGGCTATTGTGAATTGTGCTGCTAAAACATGGGTATGTGTGTATTGCTATAGTATGCTGATTGTAACTTTGAAAATGAATCCTGAAGTAATTATATCTGGATCATATAGTGGTTCCATGCTGAATTTTTTGAGAAATATCCACAATGATTGTACTAATTTACATGCCTACCAACACTAAAGAAGTGTACTTATTCTCCACAGCCTCTCAGCCTTTGTAACTGTTACATTATTTTCTTTTGAAAGGGAGATTTCCAGCAATTTAACTCAGAAACACTCAACCAGTGAGCTCTTCCTCAGTCATATCTTGTAATTTATTTAGAGACAAGGTGTCAATGAGTTGCTTACAACCTCCAGTCTTAACCTCCCCAGGTGCTGGGATCACATACATGCACCACCAAGGCCAGCTAACTGTATTCTTTTTTTTATTATTCTTTTTTTAGTTGCAAATGGCCACAATACTTTCATTTTATTTTTATGTGGTGCCCAGGATCAAACCCAGTGCCTCATGCATGCAAGTCAAGCGTTCTACCACTGAACCACAATTACATCCCCACTAACTGTATTCTTGATGACTTCCTTTCTAACTCAAGCAAGAAGGAATTACAATGTGGTTTTGATATGCATTACCCTCATTCTTAATGATGCTCAACTATTTTCAATACATTTACCAGATGTCTGTATTTCTTCTTTTGAGAAGTGTTTAATTCATTTTCCCAGTTATTAATGGCTCATGGGGGGGTTGGTGTTAAGTTTTTAAGTACTTTACAGTCTAGATATTACTCTCCTGCCAGAAGAGTACCTATGAAAGATTTTCTCCCATCTTTCACATTCTCTCTTCACAGTCTCAATTATTTCTCTGTTGTGTGGAAGTTTTTTAATTTAAAGTCAGACCATTTATTGACTCTTGGCATTATTTCCTGCACTTTAGGGGTTCCACTGAGAAAGATGTGCTTGTGTCTTGAAGCTGGAGTGTTGATCCTAGGTTTCCTTGTAGGAGTCACATAGCTTCTGATCTAATTCTGAGGTCTTGGATTCATTTTGAGTTGATTCTGGTGCAGGGTGAGATATACAGGTCAAACACATTTTTTTACTCTGTATAACCAGTTTCCCAGCATCTCTGGTTACAAAGTCTGCATTTTCACCAATGCATGCTTTTGGCACCTATGTCAAGAATCAGATGACTGTTGATGTTTGGGTTTGTCTCTGTGTCTTCTATTCTGGGCCATTTGTTGGGTGCCTCGTTTTAAGCACCCAATAACATGTAGAATCATTGCATAGGACTGTAGTGTTATTTGAATTAGTTATGATGGTACCTCCAGAATAGCTTTTTCAACTTGAAATTGCTTTGGCAATTTTGGGTTCTTTTACTTGTCCAAATGAAGCTCAGGACTTCTTTTTTCTAGTTCTGTGGAGAATATCATTGGAATTTTGGTGGGAATTGCATTGAATCTGTATATTGTTTTGTTAATATGACAATTTTAACAATATCAATTATGCCTGTCTCTGAACTTGTGTGGTCTTTCCATCTTCTTGGGTCTTTTCAATTTCTTTCCTCAATGTTCTGTAGCTTTAAATATAGGGATTTCTCACCTTCTTAGATTATTCCTTCATTCCTTCATTTCTTCCTCTTTCTTTCCTTCCATCCTTCCTTCCCTCTTTCCTTATTCTTCTCAATCTCTCTCTCTTTCTTTCTTTCTTTCTTTCTTTCTTTCTTTCTTTCTTTCTTTCTTTCTTCCTCTGGTTTCTTTCTTTCATTTTATTTCTCTCTATTTTTTTTTCTTTTTTCTTTCTCTATTTTTTTGAGTGTATTGTGAATGGGAGCAAATTCCTTATTTCTTTCTCAACAGATTCATTGTTGATTTTATATGTTGATTTTGGAAATGGATACTTTGCTGAACTTTTTCAACTTTAGCTCCAGAAATCTTTTGCAAACAGTAACAATTTGATGTCTTCCTTGACTACTTTTAACCCTTTTATTCCTTCTCTTGCCTACTTTCTGTGGATAGAATTCATAGCACTATACTTAAATGGAGTGGTGAGAGTTGAAATCTTTGTCTTATTCTGGATTTGAAAGGCAATCTTTCAGTTTTTCCCAATTTACTATGAGGTTGGTTCTGGGTTAGTTGAATATAGCCTTTAGGATATTCAGGGAGGTTCATTTTCTGCCTAGCTTTTCAGAGTTTTATCATGAATGGATGCTGAGTCTTTTAAAGTATTTCTCTGCAAATTTTGAAGTGACTATGTGATTTTGTACTTAATTCTATTTATGTGATGAATTACATTTATTGGTATTTTTATATTAAAAAATTATGGCAAAAATGGGATCCATACAGCCTACTAATGGTGTACAGTATTCTTAATATATTATTAGATATGCTTTTCTAGTTCTTTATTAAGCATTTTTGAATCTAAGTCATTAGGGATATTGTTCAACAGTTTCAATTCATTGATTATTTTTTTCTTACTCAATATTGGTATGATTGTGGTACTTGTTTCATAGAATGCATTTGGAAGTCTCCCATCCCTTTCTAGTTCCTAAAATAATTTGAGGAGCACTGGGATGAGTTCTTCAAAACTGTGGTAGAATTCAGCTGAGATTCCATGTGGTCCTACATTTTGCTTTTTTGAAAGATTTCTCATTACTGCTTCTGTCCCATTGTCAGGTGGTGGTATCTTTAGGTTTCCTTTGTACTGCTGATCCAATTCTTGCAGGTTGTATGTGTCCAGAAATGGATCCATTTCTCCTAGGTTTTCCAAATTTTTAGAGTATAAGTTTTCCAAAGAGTCCCCAATGATCTAAATTTCTGTGATGTCCATGACTATTTCTCCTTTTACATCTCTATTTTTAATGATTTTGTGTCTTCTCTGTATTTCCTTAAATTAGATTGGCTAAGGGATTATCAATGTTGTTTATGTTTTCAAAAAATTAATTCTATGTTTCATTGATCCTTTAATTTTTTTTCTCAATTTGATTGGTTTTGGTTCTAATCTTAATTATTTACTTCCTTCTTTTGGTTTTGGGTTGGGTGATTTTTGTTTTTCAAGGACCTTGAAATGCATAATTTGCTTATTTATTTCAAATCCTTCTGATTTCTTATGTAGGCACTCAGGGCTATATGTACTGTACTTTTTGAACTGTCCCCACAGTGTACTGAAGGTTCTGATATGTTGTCTAAATACTCTCCAGTGAGTCTAAGAATTTTTATTTTTCTTCTTTGATTTCTTCTATCATTCATTTATCACTGAAAAGTGCTTTTTTCAATCTCCATGTGTGTCCATAGATCTACTAGAATTTTTTTATGTTGATTTCTAATTTCATACCATTATGATTTGATAAGATGCAAGAAAACACATCAATTTTTTTGTTTCCTAAATGTTGCCTTATGACCTACAATATAGTGTATTTTGTAGAATGTTCCATGAACTTCTGAGAAGGTAGTGTTTTCAGTCATTGTTGGATAAAGTATTTTTTGGAAGTCTGTTAATTCATTTATATTTAAAATATTTTTCATGTCCAATGAATATTTGCTGTATTATTTCTGGATAACTTAGCTATTGGTGAGAGAGGTGTGCAGAAACTGCCTGGTGGTATTGTACTGGGGTCCATCTGAGGCTGTGATTCAAGCAGTGTCTATTTTAGGTAATTAGTTGCATCCATGTGTGGGTCATAAATATTTCACATTGTTACATTCTGTTTGTTGTATTTTGCCTGTATTGTGTAATAATTTTCCTTGATTCTTTTGTTTAATTTTGTTTTGAAATGTGCTTGTCACATACTTCTGCTTCTTTGGGGTTCCCTTCTTATGGTATATCAATTTCCATCTTTTCATTTTGTTGTGACTCTCAGTGACTGTAAAGTGCTTCCCTTACCAACAATACATAGTTGGGTTTTACTTTCCATTGCATTCAGCAAACCTGTGTTTCTTGAGGGCAAGTTAAGCCCTTTTTACATTACATGTTATTGTAAAGAGATATTTGTTATTTCCTTCCATTTTGATTTCTTTCAATGTTTAACTTGTTCCTGATTCTCATTTGCTTAGCTAAAATTTGAATAAGATTTCTTAATATTGGGGACCTGGAGAGGATGCCAGAGCCATCAGGTCTACTGGGCAAAGGCTGACTTTGGAACCAATTGTTTGTGTCCAGCATGCAGTGCCCTGAGGCTTCCAGGCAAGGCAGATCAGGGCAGGACATTCTTTGCATGCAATGTGCAGTTGAGAAGGTCATGTCCTTCTGACTCCTGCAGCCAGGCCTTCTGTTTTAAAATAGGATGAATACCAGATACTCTTTGCCATGGTCCTGTATTCATCCCTGTGACTAAACTCCCTGAAGCATGGTGTCCACAAATTCTGCCACACTGTTGACCTCAGGACCCTAGAGTTCAAGCTGATTTTAGAGGATGTCATGATGCCACTGGCTTTTCACCCACACTCTGGATGTTCCCTGTGTGCTAGTGGCTTACACCATATTAGTCCACAATATTCTGCATGGCTTCCTGGACCCCACACTGAGTTTGGAGCTAGGGCAAAGGCTACAGAGACTTTGTAAAAGGCAGACTCACTAAGGTTTACTTCAGATGCAGGGCAGAGGGCATTGAACATTACAAGCTGTGTCTGAATTTGGACATGGTTTATACCTCCCTGCTGTGACTTGATTAGTTGCAATGGGATGCCATCCTGGGGAAATCTGCTGTCAACTTCTCAGAAATTCCTATATTTTGATAGGTGAGTTCAGAGGTCACTCGCACACAGGGGAGACCACCCCTCTACACCACTCAGCTGGGCCCCATGGCTGAAGCCAGGGACCTGAACTTCAGCACCTGGCATTCACAGACAGTGTGCTAAGGGATGCTTTCTGTACCCACCACCCAAGGGTACACTCTGAACTCATGTGATAGTCACTGATGATGCCTGAAGTGCACTGCTGTTTGGTCCTCATGACCTGAGAATCCCTCAGCTTTGGGGAGAAGAGGAGTGTATGTTGTCTGAAAATTGGGTAGGGAAGTGATTTCTCCCAGGGCAGTGAAGGTTGAAAATTTTCTTTAATCCAAGAATTTTCCAATTCTGTGAACATAAGTAAAACTCAAATGACATTTTGAATTTATCACAAGTGTTATATGTATTGTTCAATTTCAGGTTTTATAGATGTCCCAACTCTGGGATGATGAGTCAAATGGGATCATAGAACTGTCTTTGGGTGAGGGCCAACCACAGTTGAGAGATTGCTGCAAATTCCAGTCTTCCCAGACTAGGTCCACAGTTTTGGTGGAGTGATGGACCTGGTTGCAAAAGAATCCAACTTTGCTAGGAAGAATCCAACTCCTTGGAAGTGTTTAGTGTGAGACGGATCCCATCCTAGGCCTAGAGTAACAACAAATGAGGAGGCTGTACACACTTTCCTCCCAGAGAGGAGGAACCAGGAAGGTGGTGATGAGAGTCGGTGAGAAGCCAGGAACTGCCAGGCTGGCTTGGTAGCTTTCAGACTTCCTTCCTGGCCTGTTGATCTGGCCAATGACTATGGAGGACCTGTAGGAATCAGGGTAGGTGATGGTTGGGCCCTCAGGTCTCTGAGGGGAGAGCCAGTTTTATTTTCAGCTGGGAGGTAGTCACACTGGAATATGGAATGGGTGGTTCTTGAGTGTGGACAAGCTGAACTAGGCATCACTGTGGCTGCAGGAAATGATGGAGGGAGACCTCAGGCTGGCTCTAAAGGGGTCTCTCAGTCCAACATGGGCCAGTTCTTGCCCTCCATATACCCAAGTCCTTGGATTCAGTGTGTACTGGAGTCCTGGCAGCTGAGATTCTGGTGTGGTTGGGTAGGATTCCCTGGAACACAGGGAATGCTGGGACTGCATTTACCACCTCTGCTGCCTCTGTGGCCAACATCACAATGTCCACCACACTCAGGGTGCATCTGTCCCCATGTGGGTGACACATTGCTCCAGCCTCTAGAAGACTTGGTGAAACCTGATGGTCTCTGACCAACCTCAACCCAGCTCCCTGGAGTCCTGGTCATTTAGCACTGGTGTCCACCCAGGATCCTGCTGATCTGAAGTGGTGCAACAGGACCCAAGTTCTCTGAGGTTACTCTGTGCTTGAGCCCTGGAATGTAAGTCAAGAGGAGGAATGGCTGGGTGTCCCAGAGACTCCTGACACAGTTAGCTTGGTAACACATCTATAACAAGGAACACATAATTCTGTGGGCCCTGGAAGCTGAAGGGGAACAGCTCTTGACTGGTGAGCAGTGGTAGCACCCTGGACAGTGACCATGACCACCTCACTCTGTCTAATAACCTGGAAGTTCCAAATGGGTATTCATTATCTCCTGGAATTCTTGTGGTTAGAAGTGTGGAAGTGCCACACCAAGGCCACAAAGCATATGAAAAACAAGGGGCATCTGACTCCAGACTCCTAGTTCTGTACTCTGGAACATGCCTTGTCCTGTGCCCCACCACTGTCTGCTGAGGCAGTAGCCCAGGAGTTAAGGGTCAGCACCTTAGCTGCCACTGACTCTCTTGGCATTGTTGCAGACCTGTGCTGCAACAGGAGACTCTGGAGTAAGCCAGGTTCCTGTGTACTCCAGTGCAGGTGTAAGCAAGGATTTCATGACAAGTGCTTGTTGTCCTGTGGAACTGGAAGAGGCAAGACAGAAAATTGTTGATTGAGGCCTGTGGGATGCACTCCTGCCCTCTCAGCACACTCAGGATTCCTGAAAACCTACCCAATGCTTACTCTTCACTTTCCCACCCCACATGTAAATGCAACAGTGGTGACCAGGGCCAGTGCCCAGCACGTGACTAAGTCCAGGGCCCAGAATATGACCAGGGCCAGGGCTCAGGGTGTGGCCATTGTCAGGATGCAGAGTGTGACAGCAGTCAGGGATAAAATGGTGACCAGGATCTTGCCTCAGAGTATAATTCATGTCCAGGCCCACTATTTGAGGGCCATTGCCCAGAGGGTGGCCAGGTTCAGGCCCAGTGTGTCACTAGGGTCAAGGCCAAGATTGTAACCAAGGACATGGCCTAGAGGGTGAGCAAGTTCAGGGACCAATGGAGAACAAGGACCAGGGTCCATAGGGTGACTAAGGTAAGGGCTCAGAGTATGTCCTTGGTCAGAATCCATACTATGACAAGGATCAGGGCTGATAATGTTATCAGAATCAGGGCCCAGAATGTGACCAAGGTAAGGGCATAGTGTGTCACCAGGGTCAACACTCAGTGTGTGTCTAGTTTAGGGAATTGTTGTGGCCAGGTCAGTGCCCAGTTGTTACCAAGTCAGGACCCTGTATTTGACCAGGTCAGAGCACAGAGTGTGACAAGGTCAGGACCCAATACTGACCAGGTCTGTGTAGAGAATGTGAACAGGTCAAGACCCAGTATATGACCAATGTTAGGTCCAAGAATGTGACTACAGTCAGGACCCAGAATATGTCCTTGGTCAGGGCCCAAGGTGTGACTAAGGTCAGGGTAGAGTGTGGCCCGGGCCAGTGCCAAGATTGTGACCAATGTTTGAGTCCACAATGTAACCAGGACCAGGACACAGAATGTGACCAAGGTTACAGTTTGACCAGGGTTAGGGCCCAGCATATAACCAATGCCATGATCCAGAGTGTGACCAGGGCCAATACCAAGAGTGTGACAAGGGTCAGGGTCCAGAATGTGATCAGAGTTAAGGTCCAGAATATGACCATTGTTAGGGTAGAGAGTGTGACCATGTTAAAGGTTCAGGTTTTGGCTAGAGTTAGGGTACATAGTGTAACCATGACCAGGACCCAGAGTTTGGCCATTGTCAGAATACAGTGTTACCAGGTCCTGGGCTCAGTGTGTTACCATGGTCACTTTGGAGAGTATGGTCAGGGCCAAAGACAAAAGGGTGACCAGATTCAGGGCCCAGTGTGTAACCAGGGCCCAGGCCCAGTGTTTGACTAGGGTCAATACACAGACTGTAACCAAGGTCAAGGTCTAGAGGATGAGCATCTTCAGGGCCCAGAGTGTGACCAGGGCCAAGGCCCAGAAGGAGACTAATGTAAGGGCCCAGAGGGTGACTTAGATCAGGTCCAGAGTATGTCTTTGCTCAGAACCCAGAATGTGACAAAAATCAGGGCCCAGAATGTGATCAGTATCAGGGCCTAATTTTTGACCAAGTGAGAGTACAGAATGTGACCAGGTCAGGACCCAGTTGTGACCAGTTCAGGATGCAATAGTGACCAGGTGAAGGTACAAATTGTGAACAGATTCAAGACCCAGAGTGTGACCAGTATCAAGGCCAAGAATGTGAAGAGGGTAAAGACACAGAGTGTCCCAAAGATCAGGGCCCCGAGTGTGACCATGGTCAGGGAGAGTGGGACCAGATCAGGGCCCAGAATGTGACTAGTGTCAGGACACATCATGTGACCAGAGTCAGGGCCCATATTGAGACTACCATCAGGATCCAATGTGTGACTACATCAGGGACAGTAGTGATAAGGTGAGGGCCCTGTGTATGACAAAGCCAGGCAGAGATGGTGACCTGGTCAGCACCCAATCATGACCAGGTCAGGGCCAAACTATGACCAGATCAGGACCAAACTGTAGCCAAATCAGGGCCCAAATGGAACCAGGTCAGTGTGCAGAGTGTATATGGGTTCAAGAACCAGAATATAAACAAGGGGAGGCCCAATGTATGAACAGGGTAAGGGCCCACATTGTGACAAAAACAAGGGCTCCAAATGTGACCATGGTCAGGACATAAAGTGTGACCAGATCAAGTCCACATAGTGAAAAGAATCAGGGCCACTTGTGACCATGTCAGTGTTCTGTATTTGACAAGGTCAGGACCCAGTTGTGACCAGGCAGAACCCAGGAGTAAGGAGGTCAGGGCACATCTGTGAGTACCACCAGATCACCTAACATCTACAATTCTTTCCCTACCTTCATTTCTGAGTACATGGTGCCCTTAGGAATAATCAGAGTCCAACAATTCCCAGGCAGTGTGTGGAGTGGAGAGAAGATCTGTCTGCCCCCCTGAAGCCCTCTGGAAGGAGGCAGTTCTTCTGTTCCCATGTTGCAGGGGGTTACGGAGATAGAGCAGTCACAGTGTTTGCCAAGAAGTTACGGCCAATATCAGTGCCCAGGTTAGAAATGGGTATCTTCCTGGGCCTACACTACTGCTGGAAGCCCTGATGCCAGATACACATTTCACTACACATCACATGTCCCCCCACTCCAGGAAGGCATGCACTCACTTTCTCAGGTATTTGGCAATATTATGGATCAGCCTGGAAAGAGGAGGAAGGAAGCAATTGATTGCCTGATGCCAAGCATTCTTGACAGCTCAATCCTAGACTGGGTGAGACATGCCTTGGTTCAGGGACCCAGGCCTCCCAGTCCACAGTCATCCACCCACAGGTATGCACCCTGGTGTTTGGAAGCACCAACCTCCAACTGGTCCGTCTCACCAACCTTCCTGCTCACCTGACAGACAGTCTACTGATCATTCTGGGAGACCAGCAGTAACCATCATGGCAGCCTGCCCTCTCTCCAGAGCAAGAAACTGAGGCCCTGAGCAAAGACCACCCAGCAACCTGCTCCTTCCCTGGGCAGCAGTTTGATGTCATTCTGGGGACATGTTCACCTAGGTTAACCCAGAATCTCAGCATGGTTGAAATGGTCCTTAGGTCCCTGGGCACACAAGGCAGGGCACTCAGGTGTTCAACTCACCCTAACAGCTGGAACAGAGGCAGCAACAAGAGCAGGTATCTCATCCCTGGTCTGGACAGGGAGGTGGATGGGTATGCGAAGAAGGTGTCTGCCCTGCCTGAGGGCAGTTGACTTTTACAAGGCCCGCAGCTCTGGTGGCTGGGTTCAAGGTGCCAGCTTACTCATGGCTACCACAAGTGTGACTACCAGGTGTTTTCAGATGATGAACATCTCTGGAGTTCACCCTGACTCCACAGACTACAAGGTGAACTGAGATATGAACTCAGGACAAAGGGCTCAGGACCATGGGGGATGCCACCCTGCTGGCCACTACTGACCAGATTAAGTCCAACTCAGAAACCCAGAGGCCAGAAGTGGCTTGCCTGCTGCTGAACATGGAGGATGTCAGTGAGCCCACCCAGCATCTCCAGGGACCCCTGTCCCAGTTGGGGGCTCTGGGAGTGAACCTCAAAGCATGGCTCTTTCTCTTGTGACCTTGAGCAGTTCTACACTCCTGAGTTCTGCCCAGACTCTCAAGGTTGCCTGGGGTCTGAGCTGTGTTATGCTTGATGCCAGAGTTCTGGGAGGAGTGCCCATGTGGACTTCTGAAGGGTCTTTTCTCCCTGCCTCTAGGGTCTCCTCTAAACATCACAATTTCTACCCAGAAGTCCTTGGACCTGAGTGCTGTCACCTTACCAATTAACCTAAGGATCCAGATCCTTCCTAGGATACTTGGCAAGTAAAGGTTTGTGGACTGGTGAAACCCAGGTCCTCAGATTCCCCAAAACAGGCAATTACTTTTGGCCAGTGTGGGATTGAACATGAGTTCAGGAACACATGGCCTCCACAATGAGAGAGAAAACATTGATGATGGGCAGCCTAGACTAGGGTGCTGTAAAAATGGTCCCTTTAAAGTTTTCAGTTGGCCCAACCCTGTGTGAACTGACTGGTTCTTGTTCTGTCAATCAAGTGAATATTCCAGGTACAGAGTGTGGGAATTTGATCTTTCTTCCCAACAATCAGTATTCCCCAAGGGAGTAATGGCCCCATTTAATGGGAAAGTAAATCAACAAACAGGGTACGTGACCTGCCATGTCACACCTGAGGTGAGGTCAGTCCTCCACTCAGGATACTGAATCCTCCAGTCTCTTAGGAGACAGACTTCCTTGGTGTCATGGGGTCACGTATGTTCTTTGTGAGGACAGTCACCCCTTTCCTGGAAACCAGCTGCAATAGGAACACTGGTAACCTCAGACCCCAACCCAACCTGACACGTGCTGATGAACTGGTCGAGACACCTGTGAGCAGCCTGGTTGCATCTCAAGTGAATCAAGGCTTGACCTTGTCCAGCAGCCAAGCTCAGTGGAGAAGGGAGGGACAGACCTACTTCCAACACCACTCTATCCCCATGAGTACTCCCAGGATTGTAGGAGGAGCTCCAGGCAGGGAGCTCTAGCCATCCTGTCCTGTTTATGGGCCAGGGGGAAAGGTAGGGGTTCAGCCAGGAGGAGTAGCACACTCCTGTAAGTGAGTCAGGACAAGAGCTAGGCACTCCACAGTGAATGTTTTTCAAGTTCTACTTGTTGTCTGTGTTGTGACTAAACTTTTTTCCAGATCACCTACACAGGAAAGCAGGTGACTAATAGTTGTGAAAACAGAAAACTGACCCAGAAATTTCCTGGCTCTGATCCTGTGAACCTGCAATACATCACTTGGCCTTACAAGGGAACTTTGTAGATGGGATGAAACTAAGATTCTGGATGAGGGAAGGTGAATCACGAGGCACAGAGCCCTTGATGTCATCTCAAATTATTAGCAGAAGGAAGAATGATGCCAGTGGTCAGATACAAACCAGTTAGCTGCTGTCCATGACCCAAGATGGTCCTTTCCACACCTGTTTCCTCAGGCCCATAAGGACAGTAACCTCACACTGGCCTGATGTGCCTGGGCCCCACTCTTCCTACATTGACTTGTTCCCAAATTTCCTCCCAGCAAGAATAACACCTCCACACTCTGCTGATAAGTTTGGCTGGGGCAGCTCTGGTGTAGTAGGGCTCCTCCTTCTTTTGTCTCTGTGCTCCCACCCATTCTGAACTAAAGACTCATGCCCTCAGCTACACTGGCCCATAACCTCCTGGTGCCCTAAACAGGGCACAGGTTCAACTTTTTATTCTTGCTTGAGGTCCTGGTTCCTTGGTCATGATGAGGATATGGATACCCAGATCCAGGGTGCCTGGTTCTAACCAGCTCTGCCACTTATTCACTAAGAGAGCTTGGGATTGTCATTGAATTTCCCTGGGCCTCAATGACCTTATGTGCAACTGGGGTGTCATGAGAGCACCTACTTCTTAGGGCATGTGGAGTATGTCTGATGCACACAAATTCTGGTTGGATATCATTGTCCCCTGGAATGCCGTAGACTCACATCTGGCCAGTGTGAGGTTACTGTCCTTATGGGCCTGAGGAAACAGGTGTGGAAAGGACCATCTTGGGTCATGGACAGCAGCTAACTGGTTTGTATCTGACCACTGGCATCATTCTTCCTTCTGCTAATAATTTGAGATGACATCAAGGGCTCTGTGCCTCGTGATTCACCTTCCCTCATCCAGAATCTTAGTTTCTTAGAATCTACAAAGTTCCCTTGTAAGGCCAAGTGATGTATTGCAGGTTCACAGGATCAGAGCCAGGAAATTTCTGGGTCAGTTTTCTGTTTTCACAACTATTAGTCACCTGCTTTCCTGTGTAGGTGATCTGGAGAAAAACTTAGACACAACACAGACAACAAGTAGAACTTGAAGAACATCTGTAGCTCACACTACAGTGTGACCCTCTCACAAATTATAGTTTGCTGCAAGCTGACCATATGGGTAGGGATACAAAGGTATTCCTGGACCTGAGTTTCCCAGGCTGTGCAGGACAGTTGCTCTCCTGTGTTCCTGGCACTTGGTTAGCATCACTGGGTTGAGCACAGACTATGGGTCACATGAGGCTCTAGGCCCAGCATAGCCTATTCTGGGAGGCATGCCAGGAGCATGCCTCACCTCAGCCTGCCACCCTCTGTACTCATTGTATCCAAGGGTCCATGAAGCAGCTTCACATGCAGCCTTGGTTCCTGAGTCACTCCATGTGCCAGGGAGGCAAAATCTCTACACAGCTCCAGGGCAGGACTTGAGGTCACCTGCTTCAGGCACCCTCCCTTTTCCTCTGGATCCTAACCATTCATCCCACCCCACCACTGAGCACAGGCCCAGAGGATTCTGAACTCTGGCAGTGCAATAGGAAGCTCACAACAGCTGAGTTTGCTCAGGGGATGTCAGGCAGTGGGGCTGTCCACTTGACTGGGCATGCACCCTCTCCCTGGAGAAGAGGCATAAAGCTTGAGAAGGAGTCCCAAATACTGTAGACCCTGAATCTCCCAATGCAAATCCACAGCACTTACCCTACCTGTACCTCAGAGGCCTCAGGCCCCACCCAGTTCCTCAGCCAACCCTCCACAACACAGCCCCACCTTCTGGAGAAGAAGGAAAACCCAAAGACCAGGAGCACAGACTGTGGGACACCCAGGGAATCTCCTCCTGTGTGCTTGAAGTCTGTGTTGTGATATTTAGGAACTGGAGGTGATACAGCATCTAGGAGGCCAGGCAGCCAGGAGAAACAGGCATCCTCCAGGGAGTGTGATCAGTTGAAGTCCTGTACATCTCAGCTGTTTCCAGATACACAGATCTACCCATGAAGATTCTCTCCTCCCACCCCTGCCATGGCTCCTACATCCTCACCCACACTCACTCCTTCTCTCTTTCCAGGCATCCTTCAGGATGGGTCCTATAACCCCCAGAGTCCCTGCCCTCCACTTTCCTCATCAGGTCCTTTTATCAGTCTCTTGTTCTCCAGGTCTACCCAGTCTGTCCTGGGATCCTCCCCTCCTATATGTGGCCCACTTGATGCTAACAATTGGTGGTGACATTCTCCTGTTCCAAGGATGCTGTTCCTCAAGCTCTCTCACTTACCCATGGACCTGGCCTCAGCACCAACCCTTTGGTGCCCAGCCCCATGAACTGCATTGGTAGATTGTTTCTAACTCACATGGACTCCTTCCTCTCCTTTGCTCAATCCTGCTGCCCTGGCCAAGGTTCCATTAACTTCCACTCTTTCCTGCCTTCGCCCTCCTGGCTTTACTTCAGAGCACCTCTGACAAGGTAACTGCCCTGCCCTGATACAGGGTTTCATCCAGTGTGGACACCTGCCTCCCACCTCCCACCAGAATGAGCCCCAAATCCTAGTCTCTGTCCAAGCTCCCAAGACCTCTGATACCTGAGCCCCCTTCCCTAATTTCTTGACATTTCTCTGAAGGCTCTGCTGCAGCCAAGGTCCCTGATTCTCAACATTGAGAAGAAACAGTGACATGAATGGAAAACACTGGAAAGCCCTCCATAAGGGCACCCGGGATGTTCACCAGCAAAAAGCCTACAACAATCTTCTTACATTCCGGTGCTACCCCTGCCCAGTAAAACCTTTTCAGTATCTAGCACCATCCCAAGTGTTCTCCATTCTGGAAACTTCCATGAGTAGAATCAGTAGGGGGTTCTGCTTAGAACTAGAATGGTCTTGATGCTATGTATCTTCATCCAGGACCTGTCCACACTCTGTTCTGCTCAGTGATCTGATAATAAGTGTGTCACAGAGGTTTCCCCTAACTCCTGTTGAGGGACAAATTTGGTATGGCCCAACTTCAAAGGTCCCTCAGTTTCTTTCCTGGCTTCTGGCTGTGTGGCTGGGGCAGCAAGCACTGGGCACAGGGAGGCTGATGCAGAAGGTCAAACCAGCTTCCCAAGATGTACTAAAATTTGAGAAGCCTACAGGAGGAAGGGATTACTTTGACTCTGAGTTTTAAAGGTCTCAGTCCAGGGCTGATTGGGATCTTGGGTGAGGAAGTGCATCATGGAGAAGTACTTGGCAGGGCATTCTCCCCACCTCACATATGGGATGCAATAGAGAAGCAGGACAAGTCCATGTCCCACAGTCCTCTTCAAGAACACACCTCAGGGCCATGTTCCCCCAAAAGTCCCCACCTCCAACATTTATATTCCCAGGAGCACCATTGTACTCTGACCTTGAACAGGTGGCCTGTGGGCTATCTATCCTCTAGGCAGTCCTGCTGGGCTTCATTCCTTGTGCTGAATGAGCCACACCCATGTTGAGATAATCACTAGGTTTCCCTGAGACACAGTCTGACCAGCACCCTCTCTGCAAGAAAGACCCAGGGTTTTCTGTCTTATGCCCCAGCTTCATCCTGGGGCAAAGCCTGAGGCCACCTTTCAGGGGTGAGTGAATCTAAGGGGCAGAACAGAGACCTCTGGGGTGTGACCAGGACTATAATATCCCAGCTGTCTTTGCAATGCCACAGTGACCCCAGTACTGCCCACTAGACCAAGTTCCAAATATATCCCACCTCCACATTGTGTGACCCTGCAGAGCAAGCCTCCACTTAAAGTAGACCCTACTGGACACACCAACAACACCCAAACCAGAGCACACTGCCTTTGAGCCCCAGCAGTCACCAAGAATGTTATGCACTCCTTCTTTTCCTTCCTTTCTGAAGCACCAGCACAGGCAGAGGTGTGGGGGTTGCCTTTCTGATGGACAGAGGAATTGCCAAGAAGTCAGTCCAGAATGCACACCTCCTGCACTTTGCTGAACACAGAGAATAGAGATGCCCACAGTTCTCTTTGCCTCATACAAATCTTCATGTGGTTCTGCCTGGAGTCAGGTTTAGGAAAGACTGCTTTCATCATATTTTTCTATATCTCCAGAGTGCAGAGGTTACCTACGACTCATCACTCTTCAGCACTCTCCCTCTAGTCCTGACAGACAGTTCTGCTTTTCTGTGCCTGTCCATATGGCTACCAGGGATTGCTTCCTGACAAGCATCCAGGTCTTTATCCATGAAAGACTCCTTTGTCAACTTGGGATTACTCCTGTTCCAATCCCACTCTCCCCTGGCCCTCTGGCACACAGAGGTATCACTTGAAAGACCCTAAGACCCCCTGTCCAAGGAAGAACACACGTAATCACTGGCTGCAAAACCAAGAGGCAGTTTATTGATTACACAGGCGCCTGCGGGTGCTCAGTAAAACCTCAGCCGGAGCTTCGGTGAACTGGCAAACCGGGCTTTGGGGTACAGGTTTTTTATAGGGTAAAGGGGCAGCTTTCACACGCGGTAAGCAACAGATTTCTTATTGGTTACTTTGAATCCAGCATTTAGACATTCTTGGAGAAGCCATAAATTTACTTTAACTGGAGAGGGGGATGAAAGATAGAGACACAGGCGGAGACACAGGCTTCCCCAAATTGCCCGCAGCCCCTCTCTTCCGCACCTGCATAAACACAGGCTTTCCCTAATTGCCCGCAGCATGGGTCATAAAAAATGGTAAAGAATGTATAAACTCAGACTTCTCTCACCTTATCTGTGAAGGCTAGGGGAGCTGACCCGAGAAGGAACCTTGTTAAGGATAGAGCGGCTCAGAACTTAAGATGCCATGCTTCACAAGCCATAATTTTACTTTGCCATTTACAGTCCTTCGTTATCTCATCCTATTTACTCTGTCCTTGGTCAGGAATCTGGTATCTGAAGTTTTACAGGACAGTTTTATAGTTCCTGCTTATCAGCTCCGGTTAGTTCAGGCATCCTCTGACTTTCCCAATTATCCTGCCCTTTCTTAGCTAAATCTTTAGATAAACACCTTTAGCGTGCCCTGATAGTTTTCTCTTTTCTCTTTTAAAATAGGCCTGAGTGGGTGGCGCAGGGGTCTTTTCATTCCCCCCTTTTCCTTTATCATGGATAGAATCATATATCCATTTGTTCATTCTGCCCCAATTATGGAGAGCATTCATCAGTTTGTTTAATTATCTGGTACTGTTGAGTAAGGACCATAGTTTGGATTGTTTAAAGGGAATAATACAGACTTCTCCCGGCAGGGAGAAAGGGGCCATGGCTGATATTCCAAAAGTCCCGAGAAGTGAGCGCACCCTACATCCCCTATAGGTCAAAGTTTCCTTTGTTCTTCAGTTCTCTCCCCCCTTACCTTTCTCTCCTTCCTGCCTTAGTGACTAGGCCTGGTTTTGCATTAAGTGAGAAACCATGGGCAGGGGGAGGGCCAAGGTGATTCAGGCAGGTAAGGGTCCAGGGGGCATTAATTAGCATCTCCTTGCTTGCAGTCCTTGATAAAGGCAGGTAAATTTGGTAATCAATGGGCTCTGGAGATCCTTGACATTTGCAAAGGCAGAAGGCTTCATGGCTTCATTTCCTCGAATTGACCCGATTCCCTATTTCTACACTAACTACTTGTCCTTAATTCTGGCTTCATTCCCCCCTTTAGCTATAGGAACTCCCAACTGCTTCAAGGAAAAGGGGCGTCGGTCGTTCTGGCTGCTTCAAAGCTGAAAGGGGGCAGTGAGGGGCAAGCAGTTTGGAGTTCCTTTTTAAAAATTGGGTCAATCGAGGGGTCCAAGGTAGAAGTCTGGTTGGGGAAGAGCAGGTTGTAAAGTCATCTGGGGGTGGGTGCTTCTATGATAGAAGAACAAAAAGACATGAGTACTGAAATGAAATTAGTACAAAGTAAATGTTGCAGCATCTGGAGCATGCCACTGAGTATCATGAAAATGACAGAAGTCAATCTCTCACCAGGAGGTGGAAGAACTGAGAAATTGTTCCCATAACTAGACCTAGCAAAGGCTGGAAAGGACAAGGCCTTTATTTGGGAACTTTAACATTGTCCAGGTTATCAGGAATGTAAACACAACATTTAACTCTTAATGTCATAGATATCCCAAAAAATATAGTTAAGCTACTTAAGTCATCTGATTTTGTAAAATATCCCTTTACTGGTATAACCTGTGTTTAGTAGAGAGCTCTATACTTCTGTTACTTAGGGCTAGGTAATCATACGAGCAAACATAGATTAAGTCTACCTGTGTAGCTTAGGAAGATCTGCAGGCCTTAAACTGACTAAAAACTTCTGACTCTGGCAGTTTCTCTTGATAGTTATCAGGCACATTTGCTGAAGAATCTTTCTTTCATTTGTAGCTTCCAGTCTTTATTCTAGTGGACTAACACAAGTGTACATCTTAAGTTACATTTAACTGTTATTTTTCTTAAATGCCCAAGAATGGTTATATTTTGGTTTTAACTGTTTTGCTGGGTGTCTAAGATCAAGCTGGTCAAATTGACCTGGTTCCTGTCTTGTTAAAGAGTCAGCTGAGTTCCCACAGGGGCCACTTTTAGAGAACTTAAGAGCAGCTTCTTAGCTCCACCAGTGCCATTGGTTAGGCAGGGTCTCCTTGATGAGGTGACTTCCTTTGGAAGCATTAAGGGATGTCTCCCTTATTCTATGACCCTCCTCTGCAGCAGAGGCACTGAGTGATTTTTCATCCTCTAGTCTCAACAATCTCCTTGATCAGGAGGTTGTGTGACCCAGAGTTGCAGTGCTCCTTAGAGAAGTCCTCTTATTCCCTGGGTTCAGGCTGACTGAGGGCAAAAGATCGAAATACTGGTCTATCTTGCCTTCTGTATTTAATTCCAATCTCTAAGTTTGATCTTAATCATCCAGCAAGCCAGTTTCACCAGTCATAAAGTGAGAGTACCGGGCTTTAACTTTAATGTCCATAACTTTACAGTTATTTACCCTTTTATCTAACTGGAGTCTGCATTAGTTCTGGAAGTTACCACTATCTGTTCTGATATCTGTTACCACTATCTGTTAGGTGATGACTTATTATCACAAGTTACCTAGGTTGCATGTTCTTGAAGCAGCTACTTCTGCAAAGTATTAACAGGTAACAGTTTTACAAAATGAAATTAGCAAGAGTAAAAATATATTCTGCTTGTATAATAGCTATCTTGAATTTTGACTGAGAACCACATTATATTCCCTATTTGAGATCATAGTAATTTTACAACAAAAACCAATCTTTTGATTATAACATTAAATAAGCTGAAGTCTGACTTATTTTGGGGTCACTCTAACATGCAGTAAGGTGGGAGGCAGAGCCTTATCTCAGGTAAGGCATGGCTCTTTACAGATCTTAAGTGTTTTAATCCTACAACTAATTTTTGCCCCTTTTTCCATGACCAACATGACCAAGTTTTCAAGTTCAGTGAGGGTCAAAGGAGTATTAGAAAATAAAGGTTTATAAACACAGATTGTGAAGATTAAGCTGAGATCAGATGGAGCTCTATTCTCTGATGGAAATGCAGACCTAAAGAGTTATGTTAGCAATCTTTATACATGTCTTATTATTTTAAAGACTATGTAAGCATTATTCTTTGTTTTCAGGAGAGTTACAGAGACTAGAGCATCTATGCAACTTTTTCCCACAACTGCAAAGTACAATGTTAGGAACTCTGTGTAGCTCTCAAAGAAGTCCACTGTCCAAAGTTACTGTAAGGTGGGCAGGAACTAGAGAAGGGAACTGATGAAACACTGGTTATCTAGCAAAACAATTTCTTTCTGCCCAAGAGCTGTGTGCCTGATATCAATGTAAGAGCTGATAGGACTCCTGTACAGAGCCTCCCCAGGGAGGTTACTGCCACAGCAGTTAGGCATCTTGTGCTCCTACACAGGAACACTTCCAGGCACCAGGCATGCTACAGTCATGAAGTCAGGGACCCCAATCTCAGTCATTGTTGTCCCATTTTTGCTATAATGCATTATACTCTTTCTTAAATGTCAATTTAAGAAGTTTATATATATTGATTTCTAGGTCCATATGAACTTTAGTTAACACAGTCTAACATTATATCCAAAACAGGAATCAATCAAAGAAAGGCTGAGAGAGCTTTTAACTTTTCTTTTGTGTAGCAAAATGCTTTTACCTTTTACAATATGAACCTTTAAACAAATCAGGCTGTCACTAACTCTTAGATATATATTTACATTTAAATTTTTATCTCAGTGAAATAAGTAACCAATTTTACATATACCTTACTGATAATATGTCCCATAATAGAACATTAAATGATAGAAATAAATCCCCAATTAAAATTTACTCTTTATAAGTTTAAGATTACCATTACAGACAAGTTTAATCTGGAGAATATCAGCTTGATAAATTCCCTGCTTTAAAAACTTGTATACCTGGAAAATATGAACACATTTAATATACAACTAGAAACCATTTCACAATTACCTTGACACTTTTATCTTACCAAATTTAGTTTTTAAAGAAAAATTTAGACTCTGTAACACAGTACAATACTTTAACAGTTGTTTAACCATAATTGTATACACCCCAGTTTTTAAGACTAATTGTTCTAAAGAATAAAACTTAATAGACACAAAGTTAAGAGTAAATTAGTGACTCCTGCAAAGAACCAGCGGAGAGCCTCGATCTGCAGTCAGCCTCAGGGATAAGGGCAGGGCAGCAGGAGACCTCTTCAGGCGGCACTGCCCACTCCGGCTGCGGGCTCTCTTCACGGGGCGATCCAAGATGGCGGCCTAGAGGGAGACTGCACCCCCGGTCGCTCCAGAACCCAGGAGTTAAGAAGGGGAGGCATTGAGAGACTCGGACTGAAGTGGAGCCACGGGTGAGTCTGCCCACTGGGTAAAGCTCGGCCCGGGTGGCAGGCCCAGATAGAGGTGGCTTATCGGAGCCGGGCAGGGCAGCTAGAGTCATCCACAGGCAGTCCTGCGCACTCCGGCGGTGGGCCCCGCCCACACAGCCAGCTTCTCCAGGTTCTCGGAACGGAACTGGCCCGCTAGTGAGAGCCTGTCTGAACAGAGCACGCTCCGAGTCCCGGAGACCCTGCAGTGCAGTGTACTCCCGCAAAGAACCAGCGGAGAGCCTCGATCTGCAGTCAGCCTCAGGGATAAGGGCAGGGCAGCCGGAGACCTCTTCAGGCGGCTCTGCCCACTCCAGCTGCGGGCTCTCTTCACGGGGCGATCCAAGATGGCGGCCTAGAGGGAGACTGCACCTCCGGTCGCTCCACAACCCAGGAGTTAAGAAGGGGAGGCATTGAGAGACTCGAACTGAAGTGGAGCCACGGGTGAGTCTGCCCACTGGGTAAAGCTCGGCCCGGGTGGCAGGCCCAGATAGAGGTGGCTTAGCAGAGCCGGGCAGGGCAGCTTGAGTCTTCCCAAGGTAGCCTTCCACACTCCGGCAGTGGGCTCTTCCCACACGGCCAGCTGCACGGTGCAGGCCCACAGTGAGAGCATTTCCGCACAGAGCCAGTTCCAAAACGTGGAACCAGTAGGGGGCTAGGGGCAGTATTCTTCGAATGAGCTGCTTTATCAGATTCCTCCAAGACATCAGGGTACTGAAGGCTGGGAGGTGATACACTGGAAATCTACTGGGACACTATAAGCCAATAGTGGAAAACTGCAATATCTCAGGGTCCCACTGACAACTGACCATTATGAGAAAACAAGGGAAGAAAATGTCCCAAACAAACCTAGATACTACATCAATAAAACCCAATGACAGCAGAGCAGAAGAAATGTCAGAAAGGGAGTTCAGAATGTACGTAATTAAAACGATCAGGGAAGCTAATGAGGAGATGAAAGAGCAAATGCAGGCATTGAAGGAGGAGATGAAAGAGCAAATGCAGGCATTAAATGATCGCACCAATCAACAGTTAAAAGACCAAATACGGGAAGCAAGAGATCATTTCAATAAAGAGTTAGAGATACTGAAAAAAAACCAAACTGAAATCCTTGAAATGAAGGAAACAATAAACCAAGTTAAAAACTCCATAGAAAGCATAACCAATAGGATAGAACACCTGGAAGACAGAACCTCAGACATTGAAGACAAAATATTTAACCTTGAAAACAAAGTGGAACAAACAGAGAAGATGGTAAGAAATCATGAACAGAATCTCCAAGAACTATGGGATATCATGAAAAGGCCAAATTTGAGAATTATTGGGATTGAGGAAGGCTTAGAGAAACAAACCAAAGGAATGAACAATCTATTCAATGAAATAATAACAGAAAATTTCCCAAATCTGAAGAACGAAATGGAAAACCAAGTACAAGAGGCTTATAGAACTCCAAACATACAAAATTACAACAGATCCACACCAAGGCACATTATTATGAAAATACCTAACATACAAAATAAAGACAGAATTTTAAAGGCCGCGAGAGAAAAGAATCAAATTACATTCAGAGGGAAACCAATAAGAATATCAGCAGATTTTTCAATCCAGACCCTAAAAGCTAGAAGGGCCTGGAACAACATATACCAAGCCCTGAAAGAAAATGGATGCCAACCAAGAATCTTATACCCAGCAAAACTTACCTTCAAATTTGACGATGAAATAAGATCCTTCCATGATAAACAAAAGCTAAAGGAATTTACAAAAAGAAAGCCAGCATTACAGAACATTCTCAGCAAAATATTCCATGAGGAAGAGATGAAAAACAACGATGCAAATCAGCAACAGGAGGCGCTAGCCTAAAGGAATAGCCAAATAAAGGAGAAACCGAATCATGTCAAAAACAAATATGAGTCAATTGACTGGGAATACAAATCATATCACAATAATAACCCTGAATGTTAATGGCCTGAATTCATCAATCAAAAGACACAGACTGGCAGATTGGATTAAAAAGAAAAATCCAACAATATGCTGCCTGCAAGAGACACATCTCATAGAAAGAGACACCCATAGACTAAAGGTGAAAGGATGGGGAAAAACATACCATGCACACGGACACAGCAAAAAAGCTGGAGTATCCATCCTCATCTCAGATAATGTGGACTTCAAACCAAAACTAGTCAGAAGGGATAAAGAAGGACACTACATGCTGCTTAAGGGAAGCATAAATCAGCAAGACATAACAATCATAAATATCTATGCCCCGAACATTGGCTCATCCACGTACGTCAAACAAATCCTTCTCAATTCCAGAAATCAAATAGACCACAACACAATAATACTAGGCGATTTTAACACACCTCTCTCACCACTGGATAGATCGTCCAAACAAAAATTGAATAAAGAAACTATAGATCTCAACAACACAATCAGCAATTTAGACTTAACGGACATATATAGAATATACCATCCAACAAAGAACGAATACACTTTCTTCTCAGCAGCACATGGATCCTTCTCTAAAATAGACCATATTTTATGCCACAAAGCTACTGTTAGTAAATACAAGAAGATAGAGATACTACCTTGTACTCTATCAGATCATAATGGATTGAAATTAGAAATAAATGACAGAATAAAAAACAGAAACTTCTCCAATACCTGGAGACTAAATAATACACTATTATATGATGAATGGATAACAGAAGACATCAGGAGGGAAATTAAAAAATTCTTAGAAGTAAACGAGAACAAAGACACATCATATCAAAATCTCTGGGACACTATGAAAGCAGTACTCAGAGGAAGATTTATTTCATGGGGTGCATTCAAAAAAAGAAGTAGAAATCAACAAATAAACGAGTTAACACTACAGCTCAAAGCACTAGAAAAAGAAGAGCAGACCAATACCAAAAGTAGTAGAAGACAGGAAATAGTTAAAATCAGAGCCGAAATCAACGAAATCGAAACAAAAGAAACAATCGGAAAAGTTAATAAAATAAATAGTTGGTTCTTTGAAAAAATAAATAAAATTGATAAACCCTTAGCCACACTAACAAAGAGAAAAAGGGAGAAAACTCAAATTACTAAAATTCGGAATGAACAAGGAAACATCACAACAGACACGAGTGAAATACAAAACATAATTAGAAGCTATTTCGAAAATCTATACTCCAACAAAACAGAAAACCTTGAAGACATCAACAAATTTCTAGAGACATATGAACTACCTAAACTGAACGAGGAGGACATACACAACTTAAATAAACCAATTTCAAGCAATGAAATAGAAGAGGTCATCAAAAGCCTACCAACAAAGAAAAGTCCAGGACCAGATGGGTTCTCAGCCGAGTTCTATAAAACCTTTAAAGAAGAGCTCATTCCAATACTCCTCAAACTATTCCATGAAATAGAAGAGGAGGGAACCCTACCAAACTCGTTCTATGAAGCCAATATCACCCTGATACCTAAACCAGACAGAGACACATCAAGGAAAGAAAATTTCAGACCAATATCCTTAATGAACATCGATGCAAAAATTCTCAACAAAATTTTAGCAAATCGCATACAAATATATATGAAAAAGATAGTGCACCACGATCAAGTGGGTTTTATCCCAGGGATGCAAGGTTGGTTCAACATTCGGAAATCAATAAATGTCATTCACCATATCAACAGACTTAAAGTTAAGAATCACATGATTATTTCAATAGATGCAGAAAAAGCATTTGATAAAATACAGCATCCCTTCATGCTCAAAACACTAGAAAAAATTGGGGTAATGGGAACATTCCTAAACATTATAAAGGCCATCTACGCTAAGCCCATGGCTAATATCATTCTAAATGGTGAAAAACTGAAAGCGTTCCCCCTAAAAACTGGAACAAGGCAGGGATGCCCTCTTTCATCGCTTCTATTCAACATCGTCCTTGAGACTCTAGCCAGAGCAATCAGACAAACCAAAGAAATTAAAGGGATACGAATAGGAAAAGAAGAACTCAAACTATCCCTGTTCGCTGATGACATGATTATATATTTAGAGGAACCTGGAAATTCCACCAGAAAACTTTTAGAACTCATAAGTGAATTCAGTAAAGTAGCAGAATACAAGATCAATGCTCATAAATCCAATGCATTTTTATACATATGTGATGAATCTTCAGAAAGAGAAATTAGGAAAACTACTCCATTCACAATAGCATCGAAAAAATAAAATACTTGGGAATCAATCTCACAAAAGAGGTGAAAGACCTCTACAATGAGAACTACAGAACACTAAAGAAAGAAATTAAAGAAAACCTTAGAAGATGGAAAGATCTCCCATGTTCCTGGATAGGCAGAATTAATATCGTCAAAATGGCTATACTACCTAAAGTGCTATACAGATTCAATGCAATTCCAATTAAAATCCCAATGATGTACCTCGCAGAAATAGAGCAAGCAATTATGAAATTCATCTGGAAGAATAAAAAACCTAGAATAGCTAAAGCAATCCTCAGTAGCAAGAGCGAAGCAGGGGGTATTGCAATACCAGATCTTCAACTCTACTACAAAGCAATAGTAACAAAAACGGCATGGTATTGGTACCAAAATAGACAGGTAGATCAATGGTACAGAATAGAGGACATGGACACAAACCCAAATAAATACAATTTTCTCATACTAGACAAAGGTTCCAACAATATGCAATGGAGAAAAGATAGCCTCTTCAACAAATGGTGCTGGGAAAACTGGAAAACTATATGCAATAGAATGAAACTAAACCCCTATCTCTCACCCTACACAAAACTCAACTCAAAATGGATCAAGGACCTCGGAATCAGACCAGAGACCCTGCATCTTATAGAAGAAAAAGTAGGTCCAAATCTTCAACTTGTTGGCTCAGGATCAGATTTCCTTAACAGGACTCCCAGAGCACAAGAAATAAAAGCAAGAATAAACAACTGGGATAGATTCAAACTAAAAAGCTTTCTCTCAGCAAAGGAAACTATCAGAAATGTGAAGAGAGAGCCTACAGAGTGGGAGAATATCTTTGCCAACCATACCTCAGATAGAGCGCTAATTTCCAGAATCTATAAAGAACTCAAAAAACTCTACACGAAGAATACAAATAATCCAATCAACAAATGGGCTAAGGAAATGAACAGACACTTCACAGAAGAAGATGTACAAGTAATCACCAGATATATGAAAAAATGTTCAACATCCCTAGTAATAAGGGAAATGCAAATCAAAACTACCCTAAGATTTCATCTCACCCCAATTAGAATGGTGATTATCAAGAATACAAGCAACAATAGGTGTTGGCGAGGATGTGGTGAAAAAGGAACACTCATACATTGCTGGTGGGGTTGCAAATTAGTGCAACCACTCTGGAAAGCAGTGTGGAGATTCCTCAGAAAGCTTGGAATGGAAACACCATTTGACCCAGCTATCCCACTCCTTGGCCTATACCCAAAAGACTTAAAATCAGCATACTACAGAGATACAGCCACATCAATGTTCATTGCTGCTCAATTCACCATAGCCAGATTGTGGAACCAACCTAGATGTCCTTCAGTTGATGAATGGATAAAGAAACTGTGGCATATTTATACAATGGAATATTACTCCGCAATGAAGAATGATAAAATTATAGCATTTGTAGGCAAATGGTCGAATTGGAGAATATCATGCTAAGTGAGATAAGCCAATCTCAAAAAACTAAAGGACGAATGATCTCGCTGATAAGCGGATGAGGACATATAATGGGGGGTGGGAGGGGCTAGCATTAGGTTTAGGGTTAGGTTTAGAGTTAGGCTAAGGAGAGCAGTAAGAATGAAGGAAAGAAGGACTGTGTAGAGGGAAAAGAGGGGTGGGAGGGGTGGGAGGGGTGGGAGGGGTGGGGGGGAGGGGAAAAATATAATAAACATCATTACCCTATGTAAACGTAAAAAAAAATAAATAAATAAAAAAAAAAGTATTAAAAAAAAAAAAAAAAAAAAAAAGAGTAAATTAGTGTTTCTAAGAAATCCTTGCCATTTTACCATGTCATTTTACCATGTAGATTAAACTTTGGTTTATATCAACACATTAGTATTTCACCTTAGGAAAAACCTTTAATAGCTTTAGCTGTTTCACATACATACAACCAACTTAGTTACACACAGACTTTCTTAGCACTTACTCAGACCCTCATGTATTCCATCACACAGGCACTTTCTTACCCAGAAACATTTCCTTTTTTTTTTTATTAAATATATTTTCAAACCCAGAACCTTTTTTTTTCTCTTTCCTATTTGTTGACCCCTTTTTGTTCACATTCTGAAACAACTCTTATGAAATTTCTGAATTTAGATAAATTGCTCTATTTTAATAAGATTAAATAGTTTGTTGTTTATAGTACTCTAATTGAAACACAGTTGAAACTTTTGGGACCCTTTGTATATAGAATTCCACTTGTTAGGACATAACTCTTAATAACCTTGTTTTTAATTTAGTGATGACACAAAGCAAGTTTAAACCCTTTTATTTACCAACCTATGAAAACACCAATAAGGTTTAAGTATGATACCCCATGGAATTTGAGGAGTTAAGAGTACCTGATGTTATTTAACAATGAGCATTTTAATTTTGCAAATTAATCAGATGTCACCAACAAACACATTTGAGTAGTCCCATACATGTTAACTCTAATTCACTTATTCTGTAAAAACCAAGAAAGCAGTCAAGTGTCCTGAACAGTATTTGCTGTCTCTTTCCTGTTGAAGAAAAGTCCTAGGAACAATTGATATTAGACATTTTATTAACATCAATATTTTATTTGCTTGACCACCTAGAGACTTGTGAGTTATTTTCAAAGACATTTTACTTTCATTAGTTTACCCAATTTGAATTGAACCTTTAAATCACGTAAATAAAAGTATTTGGATCCATTTTTAAATTTTAATTTTAGGAGCCCTCAGTTTTGATACGGACAAAACATGACATTAGTACGACATACAAATAACACAAAATCAAAGGCCTTGTGACTTTATCTCCATTGCAATGTAACAGATGTTCAAAAACTCTAGTTGAATAAAAATAGAACTGATCAAAAAGAAAAAAAAATCATTAACCTAGGTATGCAGGATCAAAATTATGAGCTCAAAAATACAGCATTAAAGAAAAACAAAACAAACGAAGAATCCTAGAAAATAAGTTAGTTCTGGGTACCAGCCCAGAAGTTTAAAACGGACACTTTTTTTTTCTTTTCTTCAGGTTACCCGCCCCTTCCCGCTGAGACTGCTGCAGTTTACATTCCAATGCAGGCTTCAGGAAGGCCAGGCAAGGGGGAGGGAGGATTACCCAGGACTTTTTAACCCTTTTTTTCCTGGTTGAGAAATCAGGTTAGGTTTGAATGCAGAAGATCACAAAACATCATTTCTCACTACTTTTGAGGAATGGAGCTGCTGAGCTCTCTGCCTAGGGGGATTGGAGTAAACAAATCTCTCAGGAACAAGGAGGAGGACTGTAAAGTACCCTGCAATGAGTATCCCTAAGCCTAAGATCGGATTAGCACAATGAAGAATTTAATAGAAGGCAAGAGTAAAGACCATATAGTACAATACACAAACAGACAGACACGTAGCGCACTAAATCAAAAATTGGCTAGCTGGTACTTTGTCAATAAAAACAAACAATTTCCAATTATATCAAAGAGTTGCCCAGGCGCAACACAATGCCCAAATGGGGCCAAGAATTAACCAGAAGCGACAAGTCACCAAAATGCAGCACAAAAGCTGCTCAGATGTGAGAGTCACTCAAATGCGACAGAGTCGCAAAGACCCTTCTTTGGGCCAGCCTACGTTGAAGGATGGTCATTCAGAGTGCAGAGGGTTACCCACTTCTTCTTTTTGATCTTGACCGACAAGTTGCCGGCACAGTTCCGGACATCTTGCCAATGGTCGAGGGTGAGACTCAGGGGGGTTACCATGGATTGCCCCATTTCAGTCTCGCTGGTAAAAAAGGAAATTAAGAAACAGGCACAAGCACAAGAGAATGCAGACAAGACAACAGATTACAAACGCTGCGCCTCTTCGGTACAGACCGAAAGTACTAAGCGGCGTCGGGAGCGTAAGCCCCTCCAGCCAAGAAACAAATTACTAACGCTGCGCGCTTTCGGCACACACCGAAAGTATTCAAAACCAAAAGCATTCAAATTCAAAACACTTTCGGCACAAACCGAAAGTATTCTAAGGTGCCAACAAACTGGGGAGTTCTTGGCCAAATTCTAAACCCCTGGGATGTCTCCCAGGGTGGCAGGGGAGAAGTCAGAGTTCGTCAACTCCTTCTCAGGCTGCCCAGAACTACTAATGGGTCACATGTTCCCCTACTAAGTACTATCGCTGCACTTCAGAATGAACAAGACAAAGCAACTACACAAGACAGACAAAGACAGACAATAACCCCCTGCTGGCCAGCTTAACTTACCTCCCAGAGTATTTGGCCGTTCCTCGGGCAGGGGTTCGGGGTGTCGAGGGGAAATCTCGGTGGGACCTCCAAATGAAAGACCCTAAGACCCCCTGTCCAAGGAAGAACTCACGTAATCACTGACTGCAAAACCAAGAGGCAGTTTATTGATTACACAGGCGCCTGCGGGTGCTCAGTAAAACCTCAGCCGGAGCTTCGGTGAACTGGCAAACCGGGCTTTGGGGTACAGGCTTTTTATAGGGTAAAGGGGCAGCTTTCACGCGCGGTAAGCAACAGATTTCTTATTGGTTACTTTGAATCCAGCATTTAGACATTCTTGGAGAAGCCATAAATTTACTTTAACTGGAGAGGGGGATGAAAGATAGAGACACAGGCGGAGACACAGGCTTCCCCAAATTGCCCGCAGTCCCTCTCTTCCGCACCTGCATAAACACAGGCTTTCCCTAATTGCCCGCAGCATGGGTCATAAAAAATGGTAAAGAATGTATAAACTCAGACTTCTCTCACCTTATCTGTGAAGGCTAGGGGAGCTGACCCGAGAAGGAACCTTGTTAAGGATAGAGCGGCTCAGAACTTAAGATGCCATGCTTCACAAGCCATAATTTTACTTTGCCATTTACAGTCCTTCGTTATCTCATCCTATTTACTCTGTCCTTGGTCAGGAATCTGGTATCTGAAGTTTTACAGGACAGTTTTATAGTTCCTGCTTATCAGCTCTGGTTAGTTCAGGCATCCTCTGACTTTCCCAATTATCCTGCCCTTTCTTAGCTAAATCTTTAGATAAACACCTTTAGCGTGCCCTGATAGTTTTCTCTTTTCTCTTTTAAAATAGGCCTGAGTGGGTGGCGCAGGGGTCTTTTCACACTAGTAGCAGATCACTCTCTGGCAAAGGCTCAAGGCAGTCTCTTCTCTCCTGCCTGAAGACCCCTTTGCATCTCTAAGCTCTGTTAAGGCCTCTCCAGTGGTCCTGCATCCACCAGGCCTGGGCTGTCTGCTTTACTGTCACTTGTCCCTGATGCCCTCCTGGGCCCACTGTTTTCCTGCACCTACCAGTGGGCTCAAAATCCTCTGTCTTTGGTAGTACTGCCTCCAATTCAGCTCCAGAAGGTTCTTCAGTGGATATATTTTAATTTAATAACTAATTTGTGATACCGCTGTTTACCGGTAATGAGTTCTGCTCCTTCTAATGTTGAAGATTGAACACTAGAGAAGCACGCCAAGGCAAGCATATTAAGCAGGTTTTATTTAAAGGTAGTAATACAGACTTCTCCCGGCAGGAAGAAGGGGGCCATGGCTGATGTTCTAAAGTCCCAAGAAGTGAGCGCACCCTACATCTTTTATAGGTTAAAGTCTCTTTTGTTTTCCAGTTCTCCACCCCCTTATCTCTCCTTCCTGCCTATGTGACTAGGCCTGGTTTTGCATTAACTGAGAAACCATGGGCAGGGGGAGGGCCAGAGGTAAGCAGGTAAGGGCCCAGGCGGCACCAATTAGCAGCCCCTTGTTTGCAGTCCTTGATAAAGGCAGGTAAATTTGGTAATCAATGGACTCCGGAGCTCCTTGACATTTCATTCTTCCTGGGGCAGTTTTCAACTTCCAGGGGCAGATGGCTTCATGGCTTCATTTCCTCGAATTGACCTGATTCCCTATTTCTACACTAACTACCTGTCCTTAATTCTGGCTTCATTTGTACATAAAATTGAACTCAGGGATCTTTACCACTGAGTGACAGCTCTAATTTTATTTTTTGGGAGGACAAGGTCTTGATGTTGCAGAGGCTGCCCTCGCCCTCAAACTTGCATCCTCCTTCCTCAGCCTTTCTGAGCTTGAGGATTACAGTTCTGTTCCACCTGCCTCATGATGGCTTTTTAAAGAATTCTCAGCCTCTCATACTGACTTAGAGGTCACTACTTGGTTAAACAAAAAGGTTTGACCTTTTTGTCAAATTTTCAAATCCCCTTATTTACTTTTTCAAATTTTATTACATAAACTTCAGTAAAAATAAAGTCACTACCTGCCTTATCAAAACCACCCTGGTCAGTGAGGTTTCCTTTCTGAACCATCATGGGTGTGCACAGGCAGAGGGTCTTGCAGATGATCAATTCCCCTTGGGAGACTGTGAAGCTGTATCTGTGCCTGCCAGTCCTTGCCACTAGGCTGTGGCTAGAGGCCCAGCACAGGCAGCAAGGGACACAGAGAGTTAAGGCCTCCTCCTGCCCGTGCCTCTCATCAAAGCCGCAGGGAGGCTGAGGGAAGAGATTCCATGTTCAGGTCAGTCTTTTATTTTAGATGAAACAGTGGTAGTGATTGTGCATTTTAATCAGAGCTTATCTTTTAGGATACAAGTGGTTAATTAATAAAAATTCATTTGAAACACATTGATCATGGAGTGTAACTCTTTATTCTGAGTAATGGATAATGGGAGTTCAGTATATTACTTGCCATACTTTTCTGTACATTTAAAGTTTTGCCTTAATGATTTGAAATTTGATCACAACTCTTTTTTTTAAGGGATTTTTAAAAGGTTAGGCTTGTGTAATCTTCATAATTTTCAACATATTCCTTTTCAGTTTTCCTTTTCAAATAGGTAATACTCATAGGAAATTCAAGTCTAGAGCTTCCAAAATCTTTTTTTCTTTTTTTAGTGGAGGTAACTGAATCCTTGTTTCACACATGGTACGAAAGTGCTCTACTACTGAACTGCTACTCAGAATATGTGTTTTTATGAGACAGGGTGTCAATAAGGTGCCTATACTGGCCTAAAATTCATGGTGCTCCTACCTCCAACTTGTGAGTGGCTGGGAACAAAAGTGTATGCTACCATGCCTGATCCATGATGCTCCCCACATACCCCATGCATATACTGCTTCATAATACATTTATGCATAAGAAATAGCATTGTACCACCTGTAAATGTTATGAGGAACTTATAGACACACACCTGGGGAGTGTGCAGAGACAAAGGTCATGGGAAGGTGGGATATGAATGAGCAAAAGTCAAATTTGTATACACACAGCAGAGTGGGAGGAGTCTCAGACTAATTTTCAGTCAAGTAAGGGTTTGCTCACACAAGTGAATGGGTGGTCTGTAAATACTCAGCACCCCATTAGCTGGTAGTGAGTGGACAGAACAGCACAGTGGAGCATAAACCCACCATAGGTCATATCTCAGTTCAGTCATGACTGGATGTGGTGTTCTCTGTTAAGAGTTTGCACACACAGTGCCCCATCTAAGGGGCACAATTGGATACTAAAGTGTGCATGTGGTGCATGATTAAAGTGTTCCCCTAGTAAGTCTTGCTGTTTGGTCCCTGTCCTCAAGGTTACCTGGAACCTGGACTGGCCATTGGACCACCACTGGGAATGTGGCCCTCAGGGTGGATGGATAGTTATGGTTGAAGTTCATGTCTTGTGCACCTGGTCAACGAGCTGGGTCATTTCAGCCTGTTAGGACTGCCACACACATGTGTCAGCATGCTTCATGTGCATCTGGCTCCATCATTGGGAGCCTAAGTTTCATTTGCACTGAGTGTCCTGTAGCATGATGCCCCTATGTGGCTCTCTCAGTAAATGCCTGAGATCTAGACACTTGGCCTGTTTTAACTGGGCACAGACATTTTGCACATGTCCAGAGTTTGCCCTGGGAGAGAAGCATGGTATGGGTTTCCCCAGATGTGGAAATGGTCAGCAGCCTGTTCCTGACTTCTCTGGATTCCTCCTGAGATGAAACTTTTCCTCATGCTCTTGGTCTGTATGCTTCCCTTCTAGTAAAACTCATCCATAGGTTTAAAAAACAGATATCCTTGAGAAAATTTCACAAGAGACACCTGCTGAGAAGTGGGAGGCAATGTCCTGGACCTTGCCACGGTGATATGAATAGAGCTCAGCAAATCACTCCAAAATAGTTTGCAAAGGGAAAGGAAGATATCAAGTCTTAGAGAGAAATGCATGTGTAGTTGGTTCCTTGCATGGGAAGCAGAGTCTTCTTATGAGAAGCATTCGACTCCAGCGCCCAAATGACCAATGGTGAAGTCTAGGTGCAGGCCTGAGTCCAGGACATAAGGTGATATCCAGTGAACAGGAACCTGGGGAGAAAATGAAGTGTGTGCCCAACCAATTCCACCTCCCAAGAGGTGTGCAGGTTTTGGCCAGGAACGTGACTTGAGGCCACAGCCCTCACCATTCTGGCCTTTCCCCTGCCTGGCCTTGTCAGAGTCAAGATCATGGCCAGACCTCTACTCTAAGTGCCCATGATCTGTTCCCCATGAGCTCTTGTCTGAAATTCAGAGTCCAGGTACAGCTAGGAGAAATGAAGCACACTAAAATGACCTCTCCATCTTCCTCTTGGGCATTCCTGTTCTTTCCTCCTTTTTTTGGTAATGACATGTGTACCATGATGGAGTCGTTATTATATACTTGCACGAGCACACAGTGCAGAAATGTCCTGTGACCAGTGTCATTCCCCAGCACCTTTCACTACTTGTTCCCTCTCTCTACTGATCTCCCTTGGTTTTCATGACATGTACCTCATTTCTTCCCCTGTTTTCCCTCTGGTTTTTGCATGTGGGAGAGAACATGGACCTTAAACTTCTGAGTTTGGCTTATTTCACTTAATATAATGTTCTCATGTTCCAACCTTTTTCTTGAAAATGACATGACTTTATTTTGTTCATGTCTGAATAAAACTGTATTGTGTCTACATACCACATTTTCTCTCTCTTCATCAACCTGTGGACAGACACTAAGACTGGTTCTGAGGTGTGACTATTGTTAACTGTGCTTCTATAATATGTGTATGTGTGTATTGCTACAGTGTCCTAACTTTAATTTTGAGGGTGAATCCTTAAGTATTTATAGATGGATCATACGGTGGTTCCATGCAGAGTCTTTTAAGAAATGTTCAGTGTTTGTGCTAACTTACATTTTCACCAACACTACAGTAGAGTACTTTTTCTCCACAGTCACTCCAGCAGTTGTGTTACATTGTTCTCTCTCTCTTTTTTTTTTTTTTTTGAGGGAGAGATTACCAGCAATTCAACTCAGAAGCACTCAACCAGTGAGTTTATTCCCAGTCTTATATCGTGCTTTATTTACTGACAAGGTATCAATGAGTAGCTTACAGTCTCCAGCCTTAGTCTCCCCAGCTTCTGGGATTATAGGAATGCACCACAGAGACCAGCTAACTGTTTGTATTCTTGATAATTCTCTTTCTAATTGGGGCAAGAAGGAATTACAGTGTGGTTTTGATTTGCATTTTCCTAATTAATAATGAATTTGCACTATTTTCCATGTATTTACCAGATGTCTGTATTTCTTCTTTTGAGAAGTGTTTAATGCCCTTTCCAAGTTATTAATGGCTAATTGGGGGTTTGTGTTCTTAAAATCTTAGATGCTTTATACAGTCTAGATATTACTTTCCTGTCAGAAGAGTAGCTAATAAAGATTTTCTCCCATCTCTCGTTGTCTCTCTTAATTATATATTTGCTGTGCAGAACCTTTTTAAATTGAAGTCATCCCATTTATTGACTTGGCATTATTTCCTGCATTTTAGGGGTCCCACTAAGAAAGATGTGTCTGTGCCTTAAAGCTGGAGTGTTCACACCAGGTTTCCTTGTAGGAGTCAAAAAGTGTGTTAAATGAATACAGCCTTTATAATATTGATGGGTTTCTTCTGTGCCTACGTTTTTAGTATTTCCATCTTAAATGGATGTGAGATTTGTTGAAGTGTATCTCTGTATATTTTGAGGTGACAATGTGAATTTTGTTCTTAATTCTATTTATGTACAAAATTATATTTATTGGTATTTTTATATTAAACCATCCTTGCAACACTTGGATCCACTGGTTTCTGTGATGCTTATGGTGATTTCTCTTTTTCAAACTCTACTTTTATTGACATGGGTCTTCTCCTTTTTCTTTTGGTTAGATTGTCTAAGGGATTATGAACTTAATTTCATCAAGAAATCACCTCTTTCTTTCATCAATCCTTTATTTTTTCCTCAATATGATTGATTTGATTCTGATTTTAAGTATTTACTTCATTCTGTTTGTTTTGGATTGGTTGTTTTTTGATTTTCAAGGACCTTGAAATGAATGATCAGCTAATTTATATAAAATCCTTCTGATTTCATATGTAGGCACTCAGGGCTATGAACTTTCCTTTTGGTGCTGCCTCCATACTCTTCCTGATTTATTGGTAAGTGGTATAAGTAGTCTTAATTGAATATAGGAATTTTAAAATTTCTTCTTTGATTTTTATATCACCAAATTCTTATTAAAAACTGTGTTCCAAAGTATTTGTTCATGTTAAGTTCTATTTTCAGACCATTATTATTTGATAACATGCAAGAAATTACATCAATATTTTTTATTTCCTAAATGTTACCTTATGACATAAAGTATGGTCAATTTTGGAGACGATTCCATGTGATTCTGAGAAGAAAGGGTATTCACATGTTGTTGAATGAAATATTTTACAGAAGTTTGTTAAATCCATTTGAATTATAATATTTTTCAGGTCCAAAGTGTCTTTTCTGTATTATTCTGAATGACCTCCCCATTGTTACAGAGGTGTGTTACAGTGGTATATTATGGGGGTCTTTCTGTGGTTCTGATTCAACAGTGTCTATTTTAGAAAATGAGTTGCACCCATGTGTGGACCATAAATGTATCTCATCATTACATCTGTTTTTTTGTATTGTTCCCTGTATTGTATGAAATAACCTTCCATGACTCTTCTGTTTAATTTTGCTTTGAAGTCTGCTTGTCAGATTGGAGAGTAGATATTCCTGCTTCTTTGGGGTTTCCTTCACATGGTATTAATTTCTATCCTTTCATTTTCAGTCTGTGACTTTTTTGCCTGTTAAGTGCCTCCCATTCAAACAATAGAGAGTTGGGTCTTATTATTTAGTGCATTCTGCTAGCATGTGTCTTTTAATTGGAGGTATGAGACCATTTATTTTCTGTTAATATAAAGAGAAGATTATTAATTTCTTTCATGTTAATTTATTTCTAATGTTTAATTTGTTCTTGTTTCTCATCTGCATAGCTCCTCTTTGAATATGATTTGCTCATTTGTGGGAACTGGACCGAATGCCAGAGGCACCAGGCCTGAGCATAGACTGACTTTGGATACAATTGCACCTGTCCAGAACACATGACCCTGCACAGGTAGCAGTAGACAATGTGCAGTTGAAAAGGTTGTGTCCCTTTGACCTCTGGATCCAATCTTTCCTTCTAAAGCAAGATAAGTGACAGATACTCCTTGATGGGCTCCTGTATTTACCCCTGAGACAAAACTCCATGAAGCACATTATCCATAAATGCTGCCACATATTTGGCCTCAGTCCCCTAGTGATTCCTATCTGACCCCAGACTAGATGATTCCACTGCCTTGTCTCCCAAGCCCTGGACACTCCCTATGTGCCCACAGGCTCAAAATAAATGAGTCCACAACATCCTGCATGCGTCACTGATCACCACTCCAAACTCACTACTGGATCACAGGCTACTGGGATCTTGTACCTGGTGAAAGACTAACTAAGGGTCACTGCAGATCCAGGGCAGAAAGCATTATGCGATACAGGCTGTGTCAGAGCCTGGGCACTTCTTCTGTCTCCCTGCTGGGGGTATGAGGCTATGCCTTTGACCTTGTGCAATGCAAGTCATTCTGGGGGAAGTGGCTGTCAACTGCTCTGAAACCCTGTCTCCTGAGAGTTGAATTCAATGAGCACCAGCATACAGTTAAGCCCATCCCTCCCCAACAAATAGCTGGGCCTCATTGTTGAAGCCTGAAACCTGAACATCAGCACCTGGATTTCACAGGCAATGTGCTAAGGGCGACTTTCTGCTCTCACCACCCATGGGCACACTGAACTCATGAGACAGTTACTGCTCTCACTTGAAGTGCCCCGCTGGTTGTTAGTCATGACCAGAGAAACCCCCAGCTCTTGGGGAGAAGAGGAATGCTATTGGGAGAAGCGTGAGCTGGGCATTGATTTCTCCCTGGGCACTGAAGTTTGGAAAGTCCCTTTAACCCAAGAAATTTCCAATTCTGTGAACAAAATAAAAACTCAAATAACATTTTGAATTTAGCACAAGGGGTATATTTCTTGCTCAATTTAAGCTTTTATAGATGCCTCTCAGTCAGGAGAGGCCCAGGCCTTTTTTTCCTAATGCCCCCGTGTTTGGATCCAGAGTTTACTGGAGACCTGGAACTTGAGATTCTGGTGGAGCTGGGCAGTCCCAGCCTGGTGCAAAGGGAAGCTTATGATGCATGTGTCACCTCTGAAGCTGCTGTAGCCACCTGCATAACCCCCATGACATTCAGGGTGCATTTGTCCCCACATGGGTGACTACTTTCCCCAGCTACAGGAAGTCTTGGTGATCCTTGATGGTTTCTGACCAACTTCACCCAAGCTCCCTTGAGTACTGGCCATTCAGCACTGGTGTCCACCCAAGATCCTGCTCACCTGTAGTGGTGCCACAAGGCCCAGGTTCTCTGAGGGTGCTCTATGTTTGAGCCCTGGAACATGAGCCAAGAGGAGCAGTGACTGGGACTCCCAGAGACTCCTACGTCACCTGGCTTGTCAACACATCTACAAACAGGACCACCTAACTGCATTGCTCCTGGAGGCTGAAGGGGCCTGCTGTAGACTGGTGAGCAATAGCAGCACCCTGGACATCAACCATGAGCATGCTCACTCTGTCTAATATCCTGGAAGGCCCAATTGTGTGTGCAATCTCTCCTGGAATCCTTGTGCTTGGAAGGGTGGAAGTGCCAAACCAAGGCCACAAAGTATGTCAGCAACCAGGAGCAGCTGGCTCCAGCCTCATAGCTCTGTACTCTGGAGCATGTTTTGGCTTGAACTCCACCACTGTTGGCTGAGGCAGGTGCCCAAATGGTAAGGACCTGCACCCTAGGTGGCAGTGAGTTTCTCAGCACTGTTGTAGAGACCTGTGCTGAGGTCTCTGTATGCAACGGGTGGCTCTGGAGTAATCCAGGCTCCTGTGGATACCAGGGAAGGTCTAATCAAATACTTCATGACAAGTGGTTGCTGTTGTGGAGGACCTGAAAGAAGCAAGACAGACAGCTGTTCAATGAGGCCTGTGGGATGCACTCCTGTCATATGAGCACACTCAGGACTCCTGACAACCTGTTGCTTCCTCTTCACTTTCACACTCAAGAAAATGTGCAGCAAATGTGACCATGACCAGGTTTCAGAGTGTGACCAATACCAGGGCCAGAGTGTAACCAAGGTCAAAGTCCAGAATGTGACCAGGACCAGGACCAGGGCCCACAGTGTGACCAAGGTCAGGGCCCAGAATATGACAAGGCTCAGTATACAGAGTGTGACCAGAGCCAGTGCCCAGAGTGTAGCCATTGTCAGGGTATAGAGTGTTACAGGGTCAGGGACATGTGCGTGACCATGGTCAGGTTGTTGAGTGTGACCCAAGTCAGAAACAAAAGAGTGACCAGGCTTAGGCCCCAGAGTAAAACCAGGGACCAGCCCCAGTGTTTGGCAAGGTCAGAGCCCAGAGTGTTATGAAGGTCAGGGCCTAGTATGTAAACTGGATCCAAACCCACATTGTAACCAAGGCCAGAGCATAGAGTGTGAGTAGAGTCAGGGAACAGAGTGTGACCAGACCCAGGGTCCAGACGGTGACTAAGGTCAGGACCCAGAATATGTCCTGCATCACAACCCAGAATGTGTCAAGAATCAGGGCACAGAATGTGACCAAGGTCACGGTCAAGCCTGTTACCCTGGTAATGGCATAGATTGTGACCAGGATTAAACCCAGTGTGTGAGTAGTGCAGTACCCTGTTGTAACCAGGTCAGGACCAAGTTGTGACCAGGTCAGGGTCCTGTCCTTGACCAAGTCAGGACCCAGTAGTGACCAGGTCAGGGTTTAAATGTGATGAGGTGAGGGTACAAAATGTGAACAGGTTCAATGCCCAGAGTGTGACCAGGATCAAGTCCCAGAATGTGAACAGGGTAAGAACCCAGAATGTGGTAAAGTATAGGGCCTTGAGTGTGATGATGGTCAGAATAAAAGTGTGTGACCAGATCAGCACCCAGATTGTTACCAGAATCAGGACCAGTTGTGACTAGGTCAAGGCCCATTGTGGGATCAGGTCACCAACCAGTTCTTACCAGAAGAGCCTTGTGCTAGACCAGGCATGATCCAGTTGTGACCAGTAAAGGGACCAACTGTGACCATCACTAGAGTTTCTACCTGCTAAACTCCTTTCTCCACCTTCATCTCTGAGTAGCTTGTGCCCTTGGGAACAATCTGAATCCCACATATCCCATGATGTGTGTGGATTGGACAGAATATCCATCTGCTCCTCTGAGACTCTGTGGAAGAAGGCAGACCTGCACTTTCCATGTTGCAGGGTCAGGACTAAGCCAGAGAAATCACAACATTTCCTGAACAGTTATGGCCTATCTCAGTGCCCAGAGTGAAAATGGGCATCTTCTTGGACCCAACCTGCTGCTGGTTATCCTGGTGCCAGGTGCACATTTCTCCCCACATCACACATCCCCTCCTTCGTGAAGGCAGGGACTCACTTTCTCAGGTATTTTGACAATAAAGACATCACCCTGGAAAGAGGAGGCAGAAACAATTGATTACCTGAAGCCAAGCACTCTTGATACCTCAACCCTGCACTGGGGGAGATGTGACTAGGTTCAGGGACCTAGGCCTCCCACTCCATAGCCATTCACCATAGACATGCACCCCACTGTTTGAGAGCACCAACCTACCAAGCCCTTCAACTTGTCCTGGCCACCCACCTGCCTGCCCACCTGGCAGACAGCCTTCTGATGGTTCTGAGAGCCTACCAGTCACCATCACAGCAAAATTCCCTCTCCAGGGCAGAAAACCAAAGCCATGAGCAAGCCCTGCCCTAGGTCCTGCTCCTCCCCTGGGCAGCAGATGCATGTTATTCTGGAGACATGTTATTCTACCTAGGTTAGATAGATGCTCAGGATTGCAGCTATGGTCCTCAGATGCCCTGGGCACACAAGACAGGGGACCCACAGGCTCAACTGTCCCTGCCAGCTGAAACAGAGACAGCAAACAGAGTGGTTGCCTCAGTCCTGGTATTGGTATACAAGTTGGAGGGTTTGCAGAGCAGATGTCTGACCTGCCTGAGGTCAGTTGACTTTCACAGGGTCTGTTGCTCTGTTGAGTGGTGCTGGGATCCAAGCTCCTGGCTACCACATTTATGGCCACAAGGTATGGTCAGATGATGAACACTTCTGATGTTCACCTGGATTCCACAGACTGTGAGGATACCTGAGCCCTGAACTCAGGATCAAGGGTTCAGAATCTTGGGGGAGGCCACTCAGTTGACCACTACTTGTCAGAACCTGTCCACTTCAGGAGCACAGAGGAAAGAGCTGGTTTGCCTGCTCCTGAACATGGAGGCTGTCAGTGAGACACCCCTGCTGTCCAGGAACTCTTGCCCCATTTGGGGGCTGTCAGAATGAATTGCACAGCATTGTTCTTCCTCTGTGTGACCCTGGGCAGCTCTACACTCTGGGTTCTGCCCAGATTCTCAAGGCTTAGGTTTGGGACCTGAGCTGCATTCTGCTTGATGCAAGTGGACTGGGAGGTAGTGCCTGCCTGGACTGCTGAAGTGTTTTTCCTCCTTCCCTTCAGAGTCCCCTCTCAACCTCACAATGACTAGCCAGGGTCTTGGCCCTGGTTACTGTCACCTCACTAAGTGCTCCATAGAACCAAATCCTGCCCTAAGCCATGTGGCTGGCAGAGTGTGGTGGTCTTGTGGAACCCAACTACTCAGCTCTCACAACATAGCTGACAGGGCTATTTTGCCTGGCCAGTTGGGGGCAGAAGATGAGTCCAAAAACAGATGGCCTCCACAACTAGAGGGAGTGAGGTACAGTCTCTCCTGGGGTGCTGGGACAAGGGACCTTAGAAATTTTTCACTTTCCTCAAGAACTGTGTGACCCGACCAGAATCTGTATCTGTCAATCAAATCAATATTCCAGATGCAGAGTGTGGAAAATTTGTCTTTCTTCCCAACTACCAGGATTCCCCATGGGAGTAATGACTCCATTTCATGGGAAATTGCCGGGGTCTAGCCCTAGCAGGGGTCGTAGTGATCACAGGTGATGGAGTAGGTGTCGGCAAGGTGGAGAACAAAGCAACACAAACTCAAGAAATGGATGCTAAGTTATAAATTTTATTTTTCCCAGCCAGATTTTTATACATTAAAAGGTGGACAGCTACACATGATTTTTCAGAACAGAAAAAGGTCACAAGGAAAAATAACAAAAATATTTTGTATGATCATTACTAGACTAGACAAGGAAGTATTCTGATTATTTTTAGTAATTGTTTACATGTGAGAACCTATAACTAAATAATAAGACACATTAACATTGCTTAACTAATTATAGAGGTTAAAGCAAGTTTAGCAGGGTTGAGTAAATGTCAGTTGTGCGGCTACTGCTGTGGTTAATAAGTGGTAGACAGCTTAAGCTAACAATAATATGACATCATCTTCTACATCTACATCTTAACATTGAGGAACTTTTTCTCTGGGGGATAGGTGGCCAATAATATTTACAGCATTTAGTAAATCCTAATCTTTAAGAAATGGAATATCTTGCACTCTTGTATGTGTACTTTCAAACCAGATTATAACATGTCCTGATTTTACATCTAAATATCCCATAGGAGATAAAGGAGGGTCTAAATCCAGGGGCTTAAGAGGCATCCCTCTGTAAGGATATCATGGCTTTCCATTAATTAAATAAGCAATGTCATAAGGTGTTTTGACTGTAGGAACTCTATTTTCTTTATTTCTCCTGTTCCTGTTAATCATTCCTGATGGGGTTGGAGTTATTTGCCTACATACTTCAGGTCATCTGAGAGTAGTCAACAGGGGATCGGCAGCTAGAATCTATTTTTGTATTTTCTCATAACATTCTTGGTTACTCCAAGTTTCATTACAAATGTCTAAATCTGAAATCACTGTTCCATTAGAAGTCTAGTTTTTATGTTTTAACCCTGGTTCTGTTAAGACCCCTGTTTTCAGGGAAAACACATAAAATATTAATAGTAAACCTACACATATTAAGCAAGCAAGGAAGGAAAGTCTGCAACCGAATTCCCAGTGTGATGAGACTTTGCAAACACCTTTATTACCCAGCGGAATCCTTGTCAAGCACTGAGGGGAATTGCAGGTGACATAACAGGAAATTAAACAGAGGACATGGAAAACATGACCAGCCTGGTCACCCCCTGAGTGAGAACTGCCCTCCACTCAGGGAATATAATTCTCCAGTCTCTGAACAGACAGACTTCCTTGGTATTGTGGGGTCAAACCTACTTTTTGTGGGAATAATCACCACTCTTTTGGAACCCAGTTGCAATAGGAACACTGGTGATCTCAGAACCCAACATAACCTGACACGTGCCTATGGACCAGTCAAGACTTCTGGGAGCAGCATGGGAGTTCCCCATGTAATGGCACCTTGACCATGGCCAGCAGCCAATCTCAGAGATGATGGAATGGTCAGACCTCCTCCCAGCCCTACCCTATCTTTCTGAGTCCTTCCAGTATTTCAGGAGAAGGGCTAACCCACTACTTTCTCAGACAGTGAGCAGCAGTCACCTTTTCATGTTTGTGGGCCAAGGGAAAGGTAGGAGTCTGCCAGGAGGAGAAGCACACTCCTCTAAGGGAGCCAGTACAAGAGTTGGAGTCATCAGAGTGATCAGCCCACAAGTTCTGCTTCTTGTCTGTGTTGTGACTTAGCTTCACTCCAGGTCTCCTGCACAGTACAGCAGCATCTCACAGTTGTGCAAACAGAAAACTGGCCCAGAGACATCCTGGTTATGATCCTGAGTACCTGCAGTACATGACGTGGCACCACAAGGGTACATTGGAAATGGGTGAAAGCTAAGGTTTTAGATGAGGGGAGGTGATCCATGGGGCCCAGGGGCCCTGTTGTCATTCTAGGTTCTTAGCAGATGGAAGAAAGTGGTCAGGGGTCAGACAGGCCAGTTAGCTGCTGTCCATACCTCAAGATGGTCCTTACCATGCCTGTGTATTCAGGTTCCTGAGGACAGGTAGTTCACACCAGCCATATGTACCCAGGCCTCATTTTCCCTACATTGACTTGGTCCCAAACTTTCTCCTATGCATAACCACACTTCCACACTCTGCTGCTGGGTCTGCTCAGAGAAACTCTGGTGTGGCAGAAACTCTCCTGCTTTTGTCTCTGTGCCCCAACCCTATCTGCACTGCAGAATCATGCCCTAAGCCACACTGGCACAGAGCTTCCCAGTGCCCCATTTAGGGCACAGGGTCAACCCCTTGTTCAGCATGCTTCAGGAACTGGTTCTTTGGTGATGATGTGGAGATGGATTCCCAGATACAGGGTTTCTGTTTCTACCCAGCCCTGCCACTTATCTGCTTTGTGACCTCAGGTTGGTTATTGAACTTCCCTGGACCTCAATGGCATTATGTGTAAATAGAGTGGCAAGAAATCACCACTTCCTAGGGCTTGGGGAGTAAGTCTGATGCACACAAATTCTCATAGGCTGTCACTGACCCATGGAGTGCCTTACACAAGTTTGCTATTCCGGAAACACAGTGTGACCATCTCCAAATTTCTGATGGTCTTGTGCAGACTGTACATCTGGGTATGTGTGCAAGTAGTAGTGTGAACTCTTGCTATCCAGGCTACGCAGGTTGGTTGCTCTACTGTAGCCATGGCACATTGTTTAGCAGCACTGTGATGAGCACAGGTATAAAACAGGCCACCTGAGGCTCCAGACCAGCCCAGCTCTCTCCTGGGAGGGGTGCCTGCATCATGCTGTTGCAAGCCTGCCACTCTCAGAGCCCCCTCACTTACCCATGGACCTGGCCTCAGCAGCAGCCTTCTGGTGCCCCAGCCCCACAAACTGCCATTGGTGGGCTGGTCCTAACACACCTGGCATACCTTCTATCCAGTGTTCCATACCACTGCCCTGGGCAAGACTCCTGGCCCATGCCTCTGTTCTGCCTCTACCTTTCTGGTTCTGCTTCAGGGCACCTTTGAACAGGTCACTACTCTGCTCTACTATAGGGACTCCTCCAGAGAGAGCTCCTGCCTGCCACCAGAATGAGCCCAAACTCCCGGGTCTCTGTCAATGCTCCCAGCTTCTCTGAGACTCAATCCCTGCTTCCCTCATCTCTGGATATTTCTCTGAATGCTCCATTGCTGCCATGGTTCCTGCTTCTCACCACTGAGGAAAAACAGTGATAGGAATGAGAATCACTGGAAAGCCTTCCATTTAGAGCACCCTGGACCTTCACCAGGATACACCCTGGAACACTGTCCTTAAATCCCCATAATGCCCCTGCCCAGTAACACATCAGGATGTAACACCAACACTCATCCTTTCCATTCTGGAAAATTCCATGAGTAAAATCAGGAGAGTGTACTGCTTTGAACTAGAGTGGTCTCGGTGTTGTGTACTTGTGTCAAGGTCCTGTGCACATTCTGTTCTGTGATGATGAGTGATCTGATCATGATAAATGTGTCTCAGAGGCTACTCCTTTCTCCTGTTGATGGATGGATTGGGCATGAAAAACCTTCAAGAATCCCCCAGGTTCTCTCCTGCCTCCTGGCTGTGTGTCTGGGACTTCAAGTGCTAGGAATTGAAGTTGTTCTGGAGGGCGAAAGACAACTTCCTAGGCTGTAGCAAAATGCCAGAGACCTGCAGGAGGAAGGGTTTGCTTTGACTCTGAGATTTAAAGACAGTCCAGGGATGCTTTCACCCTGCACTGAGTCAGCCCATCATGGTGGAGTGTGTGGCAGGGCAAACTCCCCACTTCATGTCTGGGATGCAAGAGAGACTCAGGATCAGATTTGGTCCCACAGTACTCTTCATGGACACTCCTCAATTTTCTCAACCTCCATCAGGTCCAATCTCCTATGTCACTCCTCTTTCCACTAACACCATTGGGGACTGACCTTGAATAGGTGGCCTCTGGGTGCTCTGTCATGCAGGCATTACTGTTGGGCTTCATTCCTAATTCTGTATGAGACACACCTATGCTGAGACAATCTCTAAGTTTTCCTGATGCCCAGTCTGATCAGCACCCTGTCTGAAAGGGAGGCCCAGGTTTGTTTTTCTGGTACCCTGGATTCATCCTAGGGCAAAGCCTGAGGACACCTCATCAGGGAGAGTGGATCTAATGGGCAGGGCAGAGGCCTCTGTGGTGTGGCCAGGCTGTGACTCCCCTGCTGTCCTTGGCATGCCCCAGCTGACCCTGGTTGGATGCCCTGCAGACTGTGATAGAGCCCACACTGTCACCTCGATGGGGTATCAGCCTCTTCTCTGGGTAGTGGCAGGGCCTCACCCTCATCCAGGGCACCTTCTCTGCCAAGTCACAGGAGTACTGCAGGTCTTGGGGCACCAAGAATGATGGGAAAGATGCAGATCAGGTGGGCAGCTCTTGGGATATCAGTTGGGGAGACTTGACCACATCTTTTCTTCAAACCACTTGAAAATCCTATCATGTAGGTGTTCTGTGGTTGCCCAGGGATCACCAAGAATAAACATTGAGAAGGAAGGCATTCATTTCATTAGACAGCACCCTGACCCAGCAGATGACAGAAGGGACCCTATAGCCCTGTCCTGGTGAGAAACCTTCCCTTGAGCAGGTGTCACCCCAGACACTATGGAGGAAGCTCCTGAACTGCATAGACCCCAGGGATGTCCTCCTGGAACCTGAACCATGACCATGCTCTGTCTCAGCTGGGAGGCTTTAGGGGTGGAAAAAGAGTGGGAGGGTGTGGAGAAAGGCTCCTGGTCTATGCAGGGCCTCTCTCAGAGTCATTGGCCAGCATTGAGTGCCCTGACTTTGATATGCAGCCTTCTCTCCTGTGCATTGGCAATAGAGGCTGCAACCTCAGAATCCACACATTACAAACTTGGTCACACTGAGTGTATGTGTGATCCTCACCCCCGTGAACTTCTCAGTGCCACATGAGAAGGCTCCTGCTGTCCTTGAGTATGGCATGAGCACAGAAATGGGCAGATTTCTCAGGACTGCCACAGTGAGGGCAGGGAGTTTCCAGCCTGTTCTCTGCTGGGCACAGATAGGCAGTCTTCTGCTGGGTACCAGTCCCACCAGCCCACTGCCATCAGGACAGTTGAATTCTGTGGAGGAGTCTTTGTTTATATGTCAGGCTCAGAGATTCCTTGTCTGCCGTGAGCTGTCCTGTGCACATAGGGATCGTGTCATTACCATTAATGCCCATGGCAACCAGAGGACAAGGTGGCACCAACACTGGGTGCTGAGGGCCTGACTCTGCAAGGCTCAGATGCCTGAAATTGAGGAACAAAACACAGAGCACACACCACATGTGCACACACACCCTTACACATCACACAACACCACAACTCAGCACAGCAGAACCACAGGGACACACACCTCCTTAAATGTCACTGAAACCATGCAACACAGCACAGCACTGACCATGTGCTGTGCTTACACATCACACAACAACCACAACATGACACAGCATATACCACATGCACACACACTCTCATACGTATCACACAACACAAACAATGCAACACACAGCACACACCACATGTACACATACATTCTTCACTTTCAAAAACACACAGGATGTAACACAGCACACACAACGTGTAAACAACCTCTTTTACATCACATAACATAAAAATGCAACACAGCACAAAGTATATGTACACAAAACTTCTTGCATATCATGCAGCACACATCTTAAAACACACAGCACTAACTTCATGCACACACACTTCCTTACACATCACAATATGTATTCACAACACAATACTCTGTAATCTCAACCTGCATACACACCTCCTTACACTTCACACACAAGCACTCAACACACTAAAACCCTCACACAGGAACACACCTTATAAACAAATGACATAACACACACAGCACCCATGTGTCTGCACACACAGAAAACACACCACATGCACACCCATTTGCACATTTCACACACATCATGTTCACACACTTCACTACACATCTAATATGTTCTTTGACTTTACTAAAGATATTCTTGGCTAATTACATGGTCAGTGTTGGAAAAGGTGTGTGCCAAGTGTCCTGTGTCCTTGACTGTAAACCGGGTTCCTTTGGTGTGGGGAAGCTCTGAGAGGTCTTGGACCCTGAACGAGGGACTTGGCTTCCCTGGGTCTGGCCTCCTGCCCTGCTGAGACCCTCCCTGACAGTGGCCTTGTATGATACACTGAGGGCCCAGGGTTCACCCAGTTAATGCCACTCAGCCCAGGCCACACCTGTGTGCCCACAGTTTAGAAGTCACACAGATGGCTCAGTGTCCATGTTCCCAAGAGCTGTGCACTCCCTCCAACCCTAATTTACATGACCTGACAATCTTCTGACAAGTTCAGGGAATTTCTGTCCAATGACTCAGACCTGAGTCCTTCCAGTTTTCACTTGGGCTGGAATACGGCTGTGGCCTCCCACAAGATAGCAGTCTCCAAATTAAATGCCCCTCCTGTGAGATTGGTGGCAGATTCACTGTCTTCTCAGGAAGACCAAACTGCATTTCAATTTGGTGTCCCATTTCATGTTGTTTTTCTCTTTTTCTTGATGCAGACACACAGAGCCCAGTCAGTGGGAACCCCAGGTGCTGGCTCCTGTACTGGGCCCATGACAGAATTGGCCAGACTAGTGAGAAGAGAACCCTCTGCTGGAGTCACTGGATACAGCACTCAGGGCCTAGTCCATGGTTGTTGGCCCAGGAAGAGGAACAGATGAAGATGATCCCTGCAGTTACAAAGCTCAGTCTTGTGTTCTGAAGTTCTGACACTCAGAGATAGGGTTGATTCCATAACTCCTCCTGAACAGATGAAGATATGACTCTCGTGACTCTGGTCCCAAAGTCCAAACCTAGAAAATCATTCTCTGTGGGCACAGGAACCCCACTCCTCAGTGTTCCTTGCATTTGGTTCTCATCTCAATTCCATTTGGGGCCTCTTTTTCCATTCCACAGAGGATAATTTTTAAACTGTTTTTTTTTTTTCTGAAAGTGTTATTAGGTATTTGTGACTGTGGCACCGTCTGCAAGAAGAGAAGAGGGAGGCAGAGCAACTGGGTTAGTTCATAAAAATTGCAGACTGATTACAAGAAGCCTGGAGAAAGAATTTTCAAGACTTTGAATGTGGGTACATTCAAGGAGCTACCAATCCACTAGAGATCATCAACACCAGGTTTAGAGGAGAAACCACTTGCTGCCACAGCCAGCACACCAAGACAAATGGAATGGAGTCACCAGACTGACCCACCATGCCTGCTCCTTATCTTCATGATCTACAAGTTTTCTTTCATGGAGTGTTCACACCCCAAAGGGCTCCTCACATCAGGCATGGACCGTGCTCTCTGTGTCTTGCTTTTCTGAATAAATCTCTTCCAAAGACTCTGTTGACAGGTCATGAAATCCCTCTCTGCAGCATTTCAGGAGCTACAGGGCCTGGTTGAAGTTCCTTCTAACTTATGTGGACCTCCTGGGACCCAATCTGGTGATGACAGGATTCTATTTCAGAAGCACATACCCTGCTGCTGGGGGGTGATTACAGTGTGGCGACCCTGACCCTGGAGCCACATACACCCCTGGTGTTCCTCCTGAGACATGTGCCAGGCTAGGAAGAAAACTGCTCTGCAGCACCTCACTTTCCCAAGATCTGCTAGAGTTGGGACATCAATTCCCTCACCATACCTGCCCCTTCCAGGAACCACAGCTGCCGAGAACCCAACTGAACTGACTGTAGGGAACTTCAGAGCAACTTCAACCCAAATGTCCATGGCTAGTTCCACTTTTCCTTTTGTGTTTATGTGTTTAGAGAGTTTGACTGGTACATACACTTTTTGGTTTTGCAAAGTTAAGATACATTTATTTTGTCTGAAGGGAGGTTTTTGGCTCTCATGCCCTCTGCTCCCTCACTGTAAGCTCTGGTTATCCAAGCTACATAGGAAACTATCTCCCAACACAAGTTAACATACCTGTACCCTTGAGTGAAAATATGCTTTCCTAAATAAGCTTCCTCTCCAAAACCAGAGAAAGAAAGGAAGAAAATTTACATCAGAGTGGGCACCGAAGCCTTCAATGAAGACTTCACAGAGGATCCTAATGTTGAGACTTGTGACCAAGTGGCCTCAGCTTCTTTCAACTGGTCACAGTATGACTGAGATTTCACTGTACCTTCACATATTTGGCACATATGTTAATATGTTGCTGTATCTCATGGGTTGTATTCTAACATAAGAGGATCTCTGACAAATGGGTTAATTTAGAATTGTTAGAGAAAATGACGGTGTCCTCAAAATGGTAACACATGTTCTTTTTGTTTTTGTTGGCTTTAGGTTGAACTGCCTACCAGTCTGGAGCCTGAATGAGTCAGCACCCTGAGCATCCCCTGCAGTCAGGAGGGGTGCTGACTCCCCTGCTGGTATTCATACCCTGATCCAGGCATGGTGACTAAGTCAGGCATCTAGCAGGTCTTCTAGGGACAAAGGGCCTCATCATGGGACTGCCTACAGCTCAGTGCTGTCACTTCCCTGGGAAACCCAAGGGTGGGCATAGGTCGCCATCTGGCTGTGGTATTGTCTGAGGGACCTAAGTAATCCTACCAGCCTTGGTCCCTGCCTGGCAGCACAGGGCCTTCACTGTTGCCCCTGCTCTGGCATCAAGAAGTCCAAAATTCTATCCAAATTCTCCCACATTCTTGGATTCCCCTTCCCAAAGGACACACAGTTTGCTTTGTCACACTCATCTGGAGGTTCACAGTCCACCTTCCATTCAGTCACCTAATCAGCAATGTTGGTAGACTTGAACTGAAATGAACTTTATTCTCTCTGGATTCCACTGTCTGTCACACCTGGAGCTGTGCACAACCAGGTACCAGTGCTGCCTAGTCCATACCAGTCCCATTCTGTAGGGCAGGAAGTGGCCTGCCTTGCTTTTGAGCTAAGCATTGTTTCACACTTGCCTGATAGGCCTCCCAGCACATAGCTGTTGGGCCAGCATGGGAGTGCTTTCTGCATAAATTTGTTGTGACTCTGTGCATATGGTATGTGCACATGTCGAGTGGGTATGTGTGTGTGTGTGGTGCATAAGAATTGTGTGTGCATATGGAGAATGCATTAGGAGTGAGTGTGATTGTGGAGAGTTTGTGAGGAGTGAGTGTCCATACAGAGTGTGCATGAGGATTGAGTGTCCATACGGACAGTGCATATGGAGTGAGTGTTCATGTGGAGTGTGCAAAGGAGTGAATGTGTATGAGAGCACATAAGAATTTGAGTGTCCATGTGGAGTGTGCATAAGGAGTGTCTACATGGAGAGCACATGTGGTGTGAGTGTGCATGTGGAATGTGTATGAGTAGTGTGCACATGAATTGTGTATTAGAGTGAATGTCCATGTGGAGTTTGTGAGATGAGTGATAATGCATGTGGAATGTGAATGGGAAGTGAGTGCTCATATGGAGTGTGCATGAGGATTAAGTGTTCATATGGAGTGTGGATGAAGAGTGAGTGTGCATGTAGACTGCAAATACAGACTGAGATCCATGTGGAGTGTGTACAAGGAGTGAGTGTCCATGTGGTTTGTGGTTGAGGAGTGAGTGTTCATGTGGAGTTCAAGTATGGATTGAGTGTGCATTTGAGGAGAGTTTATGTGGAGTATGCATGAGGAGTGTCCATGTGGAGAGTGCATGAGGATTGATTGTTCATGTAGAGTGTGCATGAGCAGTGAGTATCCATGTGGAGGGTGAATGAGCAGTGAATGTGCATGAGGACAGAGTGGCTATGTGGAGTAGGCATGAGAAGTGAATGTGCATGTGAAGTGTGCATCAGGTGAGAATGTGTATACTAAGTGTGCAAGAGGAGAGTGTGTGAGTAGGATCTTTTTAGTAGTGTGCATATACAGTGTACATGAAGAGTTAGTTTGTGTGGATGCTCATGAACAGGAGCAAGCATGTTGGTGTCCATATTGGCATAAAGGGTCCTGGGGGTCTGCTGTCAGGTCATGCAGTGTGCATCCCTGACCACCCTCCATCCTGGTTTGTTCCAGAACTGTTCTTTTGGGCTGTTTGGTCTCTGAGTCTCACCCACCAACAGTCCTTAACTGCCTCCCCTCCCATCCTGGCCCTGGAGACCAGGCCTGCAAATGAAGGAAAGACAGGGGTCCAACCAGTGCTTGGAAAAAGATCCAGGGTGGGTGGGGGCAGGAAGTTGAGGCTAGCAGCCTCTGAAAGTTTTCTAAGTTGGCAGGCCAGGCAGGGTTGGTGGGAAACACTGATCCCAGTCCTTCCAGATCAGAGGCCCTGGAAGCATGCTCCCTACCTTTCCACAAGATCCACTGGCCCAGGATGCAGGGAATGGCTTCCTAGGAAAAGGTGAGTAAATTATTGTGGGAAGGGGGTAGAGGTTTCTGTAAATAATATCAAGCTCATTCCAGGTCAGCAGGGTGCCTGGGCCCACCCCAGTACCTCTAGACTGCCCCTTCCTTCCTTTTCCTTCCCTTCCACAGTGAATCACAGTTGCAGGACCTCACAGTATCCAGGAGGATGTGGGTGGGGTCTGGGGAAAAGCCACCAAACATGGGAGAGTTCCCATGGCAGGGCTCCAAGCTCAGTTGAAGTAGGGCACAGGGAAAGAGAATGCAGGTCTGTGGGAATGGGGTGCATGAGGTCCAGGCAGGTGCAGAGGACTGTGAAAGAGTATGGAATTTTGAGACCTGGGACACAGGGTGCAGACAGGAGGAGGTGTCTGAAGCAGTGTGGGAGGTGGTTACCTGGTTCACAGGGTACAGACAGGAGGATCTGAATGATCTTGGAAGTGGGATTCTGGGATAGATTGTCCAGGCAGGAGGAGAGGACTTCGGGAATCTGGGAGGTGGTGACCTGTGGCACAGTGTCCAGGCAGGAAGAGGAGTCTGAAGGAGTCTGGGAGGTGTACATAGTTCAGGCAGGTGTGCAGGGGTGTGAAGGAGTCTGGGCAGTGGAGAGGCAGCTAGTCCCCTTACAAGCCCTACTTAATGCTGGCAGCAAACAGCTGTGCTGGGAAATAGAGTTAAAGCAAAATTTCCTGAAAGCCCAGAAACACCTTCCATAAACAAAGGGAAAGAGGACAGTTTTAGCCTTGAATATGCGTTAAATCAGGACAAGAGAGCCTCAGAGTCATCTGCTATGAGACCACCTGGGGGTCTGACTTCCTGTTCTGTGCCCACCACTCCACACAGCACACACATTCTGTTGAGGTTCCAGCATGAAGACCTGCAGCAGTAGATCTCCAAAGCTTCTCTGGTTTGCCCCTGGATTCCCCTGGGGGTTATGTTCATTAATAGTCTAGCTAGGGCTTAGCCTATTGCAGGATAAAGTCATGAGAGTCAGCTTTCTGTTGCTGTGACAAAATAACTGAGCTGAACAGCTCACCAGGTGGAAAGGTTTCAGTGGTTTCACTCCATGGTTAACTGATCCTGCTGCTCTTGCCTTCATCAGCATACCACATGTTGGGAGTGTGTGGTAGAGGAGTCCTGAGGTCCTCATGACAGTTGGGATGCAAAGAGACAGTCAAGGCCAGGTCCACAAGCCCTGACCTCCTTCCACCATTTCCTGCTTTCTAAGATTTCCACCTCTCCCAACAGTGACACCAACTGGGGACCAACTTCCATACATGTGCCTCAGAGTGGACACTGTTCTGGAGTTCAGCAGGGCACAGGTGGCCAACTGAAGCAGCGTGTGCAACTGCAGAGGCTAAGTTGTGATCAATGAAGAGACAATGGGTTAAGAAAGCTCCAGCCATCTATCCCCATATTTTTGCTGCTGCCATTATTCTGTCCCACACACATACCATTTTACAACCTAGATCATTAGCTCATGAACTTTCTTGTCAGTCATTTATCAGTTTGTTTTTAACCTTCAAAAGTCTAAAACTTGAGAATACCTCCCCAGATATTCTCTCTCTGTCTCTGTCTCTGTCTCTTTCTCTGTCTCTGTTTCTCTCTCCCTAACCCCACAAGGTATACGTCTTGCTTATCTGCTGAAAAAAATTTCTTGTGTAATTTCCTGCATCTGGAGTGGTTTTCTGGGTACTTTCAGTCTAAGGGTGTGCTGGCAGGCACTAGTCTCTGACTGAATGACATGATCAGATACCCATAGGCCCAGAGAGACTTTATAGTACAACTCAGCTGATAGAGGCCTTGGGTATGGTCACCTCATCTGAACCCATCCCTTGCCCTCTTAAAGTCTGAATATGTGATGCCCTAAATTTATGTTGATGCCTCAACCCCAATGTGATGTTATCTGGATGACCTTTTGGAGGTCCTAGGTCAGGGGCATAAACCTTCCTGAGTGCCTCATTTTCAGACTCAGTGAGTTTCCTCTCCTGACCACAGCTGAAGCACAGTGAAATGACAAGACTTTCAATCTGTTGTGCCTTCATCTTAAACTCCAGCATCTAGAACCCTAGGCATAAATTTTTGTGGTTTCTGAGCTGCCTCATTTATGTTTTGTTGGGGAAGCCTGAATGAACTAAGATATCTGGAACTGGGTGTGGCCTGGCTATGCAAACATGTGAAATGTGGAGATGGACTTGAAACTGAGTGAAAGGGATGAACACAGGAGCTCTGAAGCACATGCTGGAGAAAGCCCACAATGCCACACACAGACCCTTCCTAAGAAAAGTCAGATGCAATTTCACAGGAACTCTGTAGGCTGAAACAAGGGCATCCAGTTCAAGGGCAGCCTCAGCAACTTATCCAGGCCCTGTCTCAAAATGAAAAATAAAGAGGGCTTAGTGGTAGAGCTCCCTGGATTCAGGCTCCAGTGCCAAGATAAATGGGGACCAGGGAGGAAAAAAGGAGTCAATGATATGTATTAAAGCATCTCAAGTTGGACAACTCAGGGCATGACAGGTACTGGAACCTGACACCAGGTGTGTAGCAGAGAAGAAAGATTGAATGCATCCCTCAGTACTGCCTGGATGAGGGAATCTGTAGCCCAGGAGCAGATAGAGTCTATGGGTGTAAAGTCACTTGCATGGTGTGGACATGATGTGTCCACCAAGCTCATCTGTGGGATGCTGTAGCACCTTTAGACATGAAGTGATGAGATCACAAGAACTCAAAACTAATCAGGGTACTAATCCACTCTATAGATTAATAAGTGAATAGACTGCTGAGTGGTCATTGTAGGCAGGGTATGACTAGAGGAAGTAGGTCTCAGGAGTCAGGACCTTGGGGACTAAATTTTCTCCCCTTGGTCAGTCACTCCCCCTATCCCAAAATCCTGGCTGCTCTGAGCTGAGCAGCTTTCCTGACATGTGCTTCTGTGACAATACTCTCACCTTGAACCCAGAACAATGGTGTCCACCAACTATGGACTGAATATCTGAAATCCTGAGACAAATAAACCTGTCTTCCTCTACATTGTTCTGAGGCATTTTAGTCACAGTAGCCAGAAACTGACTAGCAAAATGAGGAGGACACCTCAGAAAGGAGGAATATTCTAGATATCTGAACAAATAGGAGTTTTACATAAGCAGGTCAGGGTTAATACACATCACCTGGCACTCCTGAAGGAGAATAGACTCCATGAAATTACCAGGCTAAACAGACATTGAAGGTGGGCTTCTTCCAACAGACTTACCTGAAGCTGTGCTGAAAGCTGACTCTATAGGAGACCCACAACTGGGCATAGGAGAAGGTTCTGCAGCCTGACCACAGTGGGTCCATCAGAGCACCCTGGTAACCCTCAGGGTGACTCTGTCCAGACACAGAAAGGAAAGACCTGCAGAAAGCCTCAGCCTGCTGTAGGCCACATGTGGGTAGGGGGCCAGTCTGTTAGACCTGAGACTGGAGTGTGGAATTGGACTGGACACAGGAGGATAGGTCATCCTTGCCTCAGTACAGTCAGGAAATGAAACAACTGCTCTGTCCTAGGTGTACATGACCTGGGTGTAGAGAGAGATTTGTTGACTGAAGACATGTCTGAGTAGATTGCAGAGGGTGGGCTTGGCACTGCCCATAAGCCACGAGAAAAGAGTTAAGTGGATAGAATTTTACCAACAAGCAAGCATACCTAAAAAATTTGGAAAATTCTGTGTCTACTCACAAGAGGGGTGAGAGCAAGCTTTGGAGATGAAAAAGAGTATGGCCAAACTTTCCTTAAGGACATGAGAATAGATGTGCCCAGGGATAACACAAGAGATGCCCAAAGGTCCTGGAGAGATGTGTACTATCTCTTCCACCAAAGACCTGGAGAAAAGTGAGCCCAGGCAAGGGCTGTTGTCAGGTCCCCTCAGCAGGTGGCTCAACCCACTCTCATTCCTTACCTATGTGTACACCTGGCTACCCCTCCTGGACTCCCAGCTGTGAGAGCCAGGTAGAGAACTCTCATGGGAAAATCCACTGGAGAGCACCATGAACTGAACCTCTGGGGAAGAGCCAGCCACAACTCCCCAAACCAGTGCTAACACTGGCATCCAATTCGAGTCTGTGGTGGGAATGCTCATGACTAAGGTTCAGAGTCACTGCAGAGCACTCACAGGGCAGAACCTAGGCACAGAACAACATGACCAGGGCTGCCACCTCTGTCACCCCTGAACAGGACACTAACACCAACCCAGGATGGATAGGGATCCTGAAGGCTTAAGGGCAGAGCATCAAACCAAAATATTGGGCATTATTATTTTGTTTATTTTTGTTGATGTTACTGGGGATTGTACCCAAAGTAACTTTGCCACTGAACTGCATCTCCAGTCCTTTGTATGATTTTATTTTTGAGACAGGTTCTCACTAATTTTTCAGGGCTGACCTCAAACTTGTAATCACCTTGCCTCAGCCTCCCAACTCACTGGAATTGCAGATGTCTGAAACCCTGCCCAGCAAAAAAAATATATATATATATTTCTGACCTTCAACTCCAATGCACTGATGGGTTGTGGGTTTGCATGAAATGCCTATATATTTCCCTGCTTCTCCCTCTGATTAGGAATGGCTGCCTAGATCTGTCCCATTGGTGTCAAAAGCACAGAACTGGTTGGAGCTTCCACCCACACAGAGAGAACTGGCATACTCTGAATGAATGGTGACTGACCTCAACTTGCTCTGATGTACATGTTCACCTGAGATTCTGGACTTTAATACCAAGGTGGACATTGGAGGCTAATGAAGGAAATGAATGATATTGGCATGTCTAAAATGGAGAATGGGTAGGGACACATTTGGTAAATTCAGCAGCTTAAACAAAAAAGGAAGAGCCAGGTCAAGAGAGGGGCTATTGCTAAGAATACTGAGTGGAATCAGCCCTTGTGGGTGAGGTACCCTCAATCACAGGACACAAAGTATTCTCAGCAATTGTTGATAAGTAGTTAGGGGAGGACCCACAGAAGACTGAGCACAGGTATAAAAGGGGCACTCATTCAGAGGACTTAATAGATCCTGAACAGTTGTGGTTGAGAGAAGGTTTAGAGCAGAAACAGAGAAGAGAGAGAAAAGATAGATGAGGTGTGTTTGACTACAGGATCAAAAAAAGACTGAGATCTTTTCAGAGAGGGGTTCTCATCTATAGTTATCTGAGCTTTTGGAACTGTTTTTAGAGTATCCCTTGGGCCAAAGTTATATTGACCTCAGGTATGGTAGAAATGGTCCCATTTTGAAGGTCTGAAGAAGTCTTATTACAATGGGAAACTGTCCATGGCCACATTTCACACTGTATTTTGAAGGTATGCATTATGCCTGACTCAGAAGTGATAGGAGGACTCCTCTCTTCTCAAAAGAGAGCAATAGTGTCATATGAGACAAGATCCTAAAAATGTTTAAATATATACTTTCCATCCACTGTTTGGAAAGATGTCAGAATTCCTGAGCATGCTACATCACCCATGATAATTCAGCCACTTGAGTGAAGGTGTGAAAATGGTGAATGATGAGTGGTAGAATTAGGTGTTCAGTTCTGTGGGCATTGACACCCTTTAAATTGTCTTGGGTTTTCAGGCTCTGGTAAGTAGTCTGTCCAGTTGGCATCATGAAAGTCACACTGAGTTTGTTGAAAAGATGGTGTATCCAAATCTTTCCAAGTTTCCACACAACTAATGACCTGGACATACAGATAAGACCCGTGATGTTATTCTGACATTAGCTGGAATAGGACTCACCCAGAGATTTCAGTATGAGAGACAAGTTGCCTAGGACTCAGTGGAGAGTGAGCACTGGTGGCAGCAGTGTGCCCACATACAATATTAAGAGTGGACTGAGCCCTGGTTGGAGAGAAGCATTCACCTGCAGAACCCAGAGAATTCTGAAAAATATTGCATGAGGGGAGATTAAGGACAGGATGCAGAGAACCCTGAGCACTGGTGTGAGAGGGGACCTCACACACAGTACTCAGAAGACCATGAGAAATGGTGGGGTAGATGAATTAAGACAGACAAAACAAAGGAAAGACTGAGCAAAGACAGGATATTTATGATCACACACAAGGACTAGAGGAGACTGAGAAAAGATTGGCTATGGGAACTTAGCACATGGTCCACAGGCGACTGAGCACTGCTGGGAGAGGGACATTCACCCAGAGTTCCCAAGTATTCTAAGCACTGCTGGATGAGGGACCCTTTTACAGTGAACACAGCAGTGACAGAATTGAAAGGTAAGGAGAAATCCAAACAATATTGAGGTACAACTGAGCACCTGTTTGCAAGTGATGCTCACAAAAGTATTCTGATGACATTAAACAATGGTGACATGGGAGATCAATGACAGGGTTCAGAGAAGACTGAGCACTCTTGTGTGAGGTGTGCTCATCCACAGGACTCAGAGGAGTCTGAGCAAGTATTACCTTGGGGAACCTGGAACAGGACAGAGAGAAGTCTGAGAACTCTAGGGCAAGGAGTGCTTACCAAAAGGGCCCAGGTAAGAATGAGCAAGGAATGATCAAGTAGTTCAGAAAGAAAAAAATAGAGAAGTCTGTGCACTCTCATATAAGGGGAACTCACCCACGAACCCAAAGTAGACTGAGTAAGGATAGGTTGGGCAAATTTAGTAGATTTAGCAAGGAAAGCTGAGCCATGTTAGGAGAAAGGCTATCACCAAGATGACCCAGTGGAATCAAAGCACTAGGGTGTGAGGGTGTTCACCCACAGGAATCCAAAAAACCTGAGCAATTTTGGATGAGAGGTGATTTAGGATAGGACCCAAAGAAGACAGAGCACTGATGGGAGAGGTGCACTTCCCCAGAGATCTCAGAATTGGTGAGGAGCATGATCAATGGTGGTTGAGAGGAGATTTAGGGTAGAACCTAGAGTAGATAGATGTGGTGTGGTTTACCATAGGGTCCAGAGGAGATGGAGTTCCTTTGGGAGAGATGTTCTCACATATTGTGTCAGAATTTTGGAACCTGTTTGAGAGTGTATCTCGGGCCAAATTTTCAGTGACCTCAGGAATGGAGGGAATGATCCCATATCAGAGGTCTAAAGCAGTCCTCAAAAATGTTGGGACTTTGTCCTTGGTAAAATTTCTCACTGTCCCTTGAAGGTATGCATTGTGCCTGACTCAGAGTTCCTAAGATGTTCCTCTCTTGAAAAAAGAGTGCATACAATGACATATCAGATTCAATTCTAAAAAACTTAAATATGTGCTTTCCATCCACTGTTCAGAAAGATGTCAAAAATCTTGGCCATGTATCATCACCTATAAGAAAAGAGCCACTTGAGCAATGCTATGAAAATTGTGGATGTTGCATTGTGGAACAAGGGGCTCAGTGCTGGAGAAATTGACGTGCATTACAATTGATTTGAGTTTTCAGGAAATGGTGAGGAGCCTGTCTGCAAGGCACCACCAAGTCCTATTGAAGTTGGAGGAGAAAGCATCCACATCTCTCCAAGTGTCCACAGTAATGTTGGCCTGGTCATGCAGATAAGGCCAGAGATGATATAGTGATGTTGGCCAGAATGGGACTAACAGATAATTTATTCAGAGAACTGGTTTGCCTAGAGCTCAGTGGAGAGTGACAACAGATGTTGGATGTCTGCCCAATCCCAATACCGAGATGGTATTGAGCACTGGTTTTCAGTCATTGATGAGGAGTCTGTCTGCATGGCAGAACAAAAGGACTATTGAGGTTGTTGGACAATGGAAGCACCCACATCTCTCCATGTTTCTACAGAGTGTTGGTATGAACATGCAGATAAAAACAGAGAATGTGTGTTCACTTTACCCTGAAATGGACTTACCCAGAGATTTCACTAAGAGAACCAATTTCCCTAGTACCAGGTGGAGATTTAGCACTGGTTGCAGAAGTGTGCCTACCAACATGCCCATGAGGAACTGAGCACTGGTAGGAGAGTGGCATTCACCCACAGGACTCAGAGGGTCCTTAAAATTGCTGCAAGATTGGATATTAAGGACAGGACACAGAGAAGAATGAGCAGTGGTGGGAGAGGGGCACTCACACACATGACTCAGAAGACCATGAATAATCGTGGGGTAGGTGAGGTTAAGACAGAATCAAGAAAAGGCTGAACAATGTTAGGCAATCTATGATCAACACAGGATCTGGAGGAGGTTGAGATAATATTGGCTACAAGAACTTAGCACATGGCACAGAGGAGACTGAACACTTCTGTGAGGGACCCTCACCCAGAGGACACAGAAGAGACAGGGTACTAGAAGGTAAGGGGCAGTCCAAAGCAATATTCAGGGCAAACAGCATTTGTCTTCATGGAACACTCCCTAGAGGACTCAGATGATATTAAGCAATGGTGTGTGAAGGGAGGTTTAGAACAGGACCCAGAGGAACCTGAGTACAGTCAGGTGAGTGGTGTTCACCCACAGGACCCAGTGTAGTCTGAGCAGGAATATCACTGGTGAACCTGGAACAGAAGAGAACAGATAGAAGACAGAGCACACAAAGTGAGCTGTGCTCACAAAATGGACCCAGAGAGTAATGAGCAAGAAATGGTTAGGGAACTCCCATCAAAGAAACATGTTTGGTGAACTTAGCAGTTTAAACAAAGAAGGCTGAGCTATGTCAGGAGAGGGTTTAGCACCAAGACAACCCAGTGGAATCAGATAACTAGAGGTTGAGGGCCAATTAACCACAGGACTCAGAGCACCTTGAGCAATGTTGAATGAGGGGAGATTTAGGGCAAGACCTATAGAAGACTGAGTACTGTTAAGAGAGGTGTGCACACTGAGAAGATTTAGAGACCATAAGTAATGGTGTTTCAGCAGAGGTTTGTGGCAGAATCTAGAGAAAGGCAGAGAAAAGATAGCAGAGTCTTGCTTGACTACAGGATCAAGAAGATAGAGAGGTCTTTTGGAAAACAGATTGTCACCTATAGTGCTTTGAGTTTTTGGAAGATTTTGGAGATTATTCCTTAGGCCAAAGTTATAGTACAGTGAACTCCATTACAGTGCAAACCTCAGGTCAAAGAATTGAAGACTTCCATAATTTTGGGAAATTGTGCTTAGCCACAATTCACACTGTTTTTGATGGTGTGCATTTTGCCTGACTCCAAGATACTAGTAGCTTTTTCTCTTTTCAAAACAGAGCAACCAGTGACATATCAGACAAGATCTTGAAAATACTTAAATATACTCTCCATCCACTCTTCAGAAAGATGTCAGAAATTCTGGTCATGCTACATCACCCATTGGAACTCATCCACTTGAGCAATGTTGTGAAAATTGTGGACAATTTGTGGTCTTCAGTTGTGTGGGCATTAGCATTCTTTAAAATTGTCTTGTTTTCAGGCTTTGGTGAGGAGTCATTCTGCATGGCAGCACCTAATACCTATTGAGTTTGTTGGAATGAGGAAATTATCCACATTGCTCCTAGTTTCCACAGTGTTTTTGGTATGGACACACCAGAGATTATGTACTGACATTACCCAGAATGGGACTCACCCAGAGATTTCACTAGGAGAACCAAGTTGCCTAGGGTTCAGTGGAGAGCGAGTACTGTTGTCTGAAGTGTGCTCACTCACAACACCCACAAGAGACTCAGCACTGGTGGGAGAGGGGTGCTCAACCCCAGGACTCAGAGGACCCTGAACATTTTTGTGGGAGGGAATATTAAGAACTAGAACCAGAGAAGACTCAGCATAGATGGGAGAGAGTTGCTCACCCACAGGATTCAGAAGACCACAAGCAATGGTGGGATTGGTGAGGTTAAGACAGAGCCCAGAAATGGCTGAGCAATGTTAGGCTATCTATGATCACATGCAGGAACCAGAGTAGGCTAAGTTATGATTGGCTATGAGAAGTTAGCACATGACCCAGAGGACACTGAGCACTGCTAGATGAGGGGCAGTCACCCAGAGTCCCAGAGTATTCTGAGCACTGCTGGAGAATGGATGCTCACCCAGATGACAGAGAGAAAACAAGGTACTGAAGAATAAAGTGCAATCCAAAACAATATTAAGGGAAATCTGAGACCCTGAGTGTGAGTGACACTCACCTCATGACTCAGATGACTCAGATGAGAACTCTCAGTTGAGTTGTTCTCATGAAAAAGATGCAGGAAAAAATGAGCAAAGAATGGTTAGGGAACTCAGAAAAAATAAACAGAGAAGACTGGGTACTGTTAGGTGTGGGACCCTCACCCACAGGAACCAGAGAAGACAGTAAGGACAGGTTAGGCATACTCAGCAGGTTAAAGAAAGAAGCCTGAGTCATGGTATTAGAGGGATTATCACCAAGAGGTCTCAGTGAATTTAGAGCAGTAGTTTGTGAGGGGAGCTCACTCAAAGGACTAAGAATATCCTGAACATTGTTGGATGAGGGGAGATTTAGGACTGGACTCAGAAGACTGAGAACATGTGGGAGAGGGGTGCTCATCCAGAGGACTCAGAACACCCTGAGCAATGGTGATTGAGAGGAGGTTTAGGACTGAGTCCAGAGAAGACAGAGCAAAGATTCATGAGTTTTACTAGATTACAGGATCAAAAGGAGACAGAGGTCTTTGGAGAGAGGGGTACTAAGCCTATAAGGATCAGAATTTTTGGAACATTTTTAGTGTATCATTTGGGCCAAAGTTTTATTGACCTCAGGTATGGTTGAAATGGTTCTATTTCAAAGGTCTGAATATGTCCTCTGTGATGATGAGAAATTGTCCTTGGCCACATTTCACACTTACATTTAAAAGTGCATTGTGACTAAATCAGACATCTTAGTAGGTCTCCTCTCTTGTCAAAAAAGAGCAGCCAGTAACATATCAGATAAGATCATGAAAACGCTTAAATATATAATTTCCATCCACAGTTTGGAAAGATATAAGAAATCCTGGGCATGCCACATCACCCATGATACCTCAGCCACTTGAGCACTGGCATGGAAATGGTGAATGAAGTATGATGGAAGGAGGTTCCCAGTGCTGTAGGAATAAATGTCCATTAAATTGTATTTGGTTTCAGAAATTTTTGAGGAGCATGTCTGCATGATAGCACCAAAGAACTATTGAGGGTTTTGGAAAGAGGAAGTATCCAAATCACTTATCATTTCCACCACATTGTTGGTATGGACTAACAGGTAAGGCCTGAGATGGTTTTGTTACATTAGCTGGAATGAGATTCACACAGAGATTTCACTAAGAGAACAAGGTTGCCAGGTGCTAAGTGGAGAGTGTGCACTTGTGTCAGAAATGTGCCCACCCACAACACCTAGAGAGGACTGAGCACCAGTGAGACAGGCTTGCTCAACCACAGGACTCAGAGGACCCTGATCAATGGTGGGGGAGGTGAGATTAAGAAAGAATCCAGAAAAGGCTCAGCAGTGTTAGGGTACCTATGATCACACACAGGAGAAAGAGGAGGTTAAGATAATATTGGCTGCAGGAACTTAGCACATGGCACAGAGAAGAATGAGCACTGCTGGTTGAGGGGTAGTTACACAGAGGTCCCTGAGTATTCTGAGCATGACTGGATGAGGGGAACTCTACCAGTGGACACTGACAAAGTACAGAAGGGTAAAGTGCACTCCAAAACAAAGTTCAGAGAAAACATAGCACCTGTGTGTGAGTGGCACTCACCAGAGGCTTCATATTACACTGAGCAATGGTGTGTGAAGGGAAATTAAGGACAGTACCCAGAGAAGGCTGAGTACTGTCAGGAGTGGGGTGCTAACCTACAGGACCCAAATGATTCTGACCTAGTATATCCTTGGGGATCCTGGAAAAGTATAGAGAAAAGACTGAGAATTCAAATGTGAGGGGTGCTCAAGAAAAGGACCCAGGTAAGTATGAGCAAGGAATGGTTAGGGAACTCAGAAAAAAAGAAACAGAGAAGACTGAGTACTATTAGGTGAAGGTTGCTCACCCACAGTAGCCAAAGAAGAGTTAGTAAGAAAAAATTAGTTGAACTTAGCAGCTTAAACAAAGAAAGGAGGCATTTTAGGAGAGGGGCTATCACCAAGAGGTCCCAGTGGAATCAGAGCACTAGTGGATGAGTATGCTCATCAAAAGGACTCAGAGTATCCTGGACAATGGTGGATAATAAAAAATTTAGGGCAGGACCCAGAGAAGACTGAAAACTGGTGTGAGATGGGTGCTCAACCAGAAGACTCTGAAGAAAATGAATGATGATGGTTGGGATGAGGTTTAGGGTAGAAACATGAGAAGACAAAGCAAAAATAGATAAACAGTCTTGAATACAGGATCCAGAGGAGATAGAAGTCTTTGCAGAGGGTTCTCACCTATAGGATTCTGAGTTTTTTGAAACCTCTGGTAGAGTAATTCCTTGAGCCAAAGTTTTATTGACCTCATTTATGGTCAAAATGATACTATTTTGAAGTTCTGAAGAAGTCCTCCAAAAAGATGGAAATTGTCCTTGGCCACAATTCACACTGTATTTTGAAGGTGTGCATTGTGCCTGACTCAGTAGACTTAAAATTTCTCCTCTCTTGTCAAAAGTGACTAACCACTGACATATTAGACAAGATCCTGAAAATAATTAAATATATGTTTCCATCCACTTTTCAGAAGATGTCAAAAACCTGGGTCTGCTATATCACTCATACAATCTCAGTCACTTGAGCAATTGTGTGGAAATCGTGGATGATGAGTATTGAAATGAAGTCCTCAGTGCTTTGGGCAATAACATATTTTAAAACTGGCTTAGTTTTTCAGATATTGGTGAAGAGCCTGTATCCATGACATCACCAAAGTGCTAATGAGTTCGTTGGAAAAATAAGTATCCACATCTCTCCAAGTTTCCATATTAGTGTTGCCCTGGACATGCAGATAAGGTCAGAGATGTTGTAGTGACATTAGCCAGAATGGGGCTCACCCAGAGAAATCTCTAAGAGTACTGAGTTGCCCAGTGTTTAGTGGAGACTGAGCACTGGTGGCAGAAGTCTGCCCACTCACAATATCCACAGGGTACTGACCACTGGTTGGACAGGGATGTTCACCCACAGGATACAGAGGACACTAATCAATGGTGGGAGTGGGAAATTAAGGGTAGGAACAGAGCAGACTGAGAACTCCTAGGTGAGTATTGTTCACCCACAGGGCCCAGGAGAGTGAACAGTGTTGATTCGGCCCAAAGGACAGTTTATATCCTTTGTACTCATGTGAATGTAGCACTAACTATTCTCTAATTGTCCCCTTTTCATGTGACCTTGCTGCTGCTCTCTGGTCTCATTAAATCTTCTCTGACTTCTCTACTCTCCAGTATTATATCCCCCTGGTAGTCTGGGAACAGTGTTCTGTCGTGTGTGGTGCACTGCCCAACCTCTCTCCTTAACTCCTATACAGTCTGTGATGTCATAATGGCCGAGAGGGAGGGATAGGAACAGTTCTTTTTCCTACCAAGGTCTTGAAGAGTGTGTGGGGCCCTCAGGACTCACTGTGTCTTCCAGCATAACCTTTCCATGGACCTAATGATCTCTGACTCTACTGCCAGAAGTCAGAGGTCTGAGGAGACTGTCTCCAGTTCTGTTTCTGATCTGTTTATCCCCGAATTCAGGAAATTCTGGTTTGTGGCTGTTTTCCTAGGCATCAGGGATGGGGGTCACACTTTGACTGTGTAGAAAGGATAATAGAGGCTCAGTTTCACATCCAAGTTCTGCTGAAACCAGGGGTCTCTTTGTCCTACCTTGTTCACAGGGACCTAAGGCTAACCCTTGTATTCTTGAGCTCAGCCAGGGACCCCTGGTCTCCCCATTCTCCTCTCCCATTTTCCATTTCTTATCTGGCAGATGCACACCTCTTGGTGCCTGGTGCAGTGTTGGCCAGATGCTCTCTCCTCCTCACTCCCTGTTCCTCCTTGATCAGAGTTTCTGGAATTTATCAAAAACTGTTTGTACCTGGTGATGATCACTGTGGCAGTGTTCCCAAACCTCAAGTCTTCAAGCACCATGCTCATGGTTTCCTCAGGTCCCATGTGCAACCTCAGCCTGGACCCTCCCCTGTGTCTATCACCACTTCTGCTCCTCCCCCTTTTCAGTGTGAGGAAGACCCTGTGGCTGGGAACCAGGGTCCTCTTCTGAGCTATCCCCAAGCTCTATTCCTGTTTTATTTTGAGACATGCTCAGGGTGGCTTCACATTTGATCCACCTGCTTAGACTCCTGAGTGTCTGGTTTCATAGTTGGAGCACCTTGCCATCCTTAGTCACCTTATGTTTCAACAGGAGACCATCTTTCACAAGGGCCTGCTGTTGTTATGCTGTAAATCTGACCCACCGTGAAGCCAGTCAAGAAGCACAGTGTATCTAAGATTACAAACAAACTCACTTGTGTTCTGAGCCTGAGGTCAGGTCATCCCAATTTGAGGGCCAATTGCAGAGCTGCCCACTCCTAGTAGGGATCCAGGTGCTCATGTGGCTTCCACTCACCTTCAGCCTCCACCTCAGTGAACTCTAGGTTTGGGCCTAGGGGCCTCAGGGATCTGGTCAGCCTGGTCATACAAAACTCCCCACAGTGGTCTGGGGCACAGAAAGAAAGAAGACATAGACTGTCCAGTGTGGCTCCCCTGATGTGGGCTCCCACAGAGTATCCTTCTAGTTGGCATCCTTCTCAGCTGGGGAACAAAGCAGGTAGATGAGAAGTGCTTTCCTCTCTGGATTTTGCACCATCACATATACCTCCATCCTAATATGCACCACCAACTAGGCTCCTCAAATCAGGTGACCCAGCTGGAGGCTCCAAGCAGGGCCACAGACTCACTCAGTTGGACTCTGTACAACTCTATCAGCTTGAGGAATTTTCTGTTCTTTTTCAGAAGCCTGATAGGACCGTTTCCTCCCAAGGCTACTTCTAGGAGCCCACAGAGGATCCCCATGGAACACTTCATGTTAGGTACCCCAGAGGGGCAGTTTTCAGGTGGAACTTCACAGCAGACAGGTACTAGTACGTGGGAGGACATATCTCTCACCTGGTTCTTTCCCTCCCAGAGCCAGTCCCCTGAGTGGACTTTGGGGGCTACTGCAATGGAATGAATATATTTGGCAGGTCTGAGAAGGATTTGTGTTTTGGAAGAAACTATTGCCTTAATGCTTGGTGACCTCTCCCCCATGTTTAATGTCCAACTCTGGGGGAGTATGAAGGGGGATTTTGTCAGGGGACAGAGCCTTGGTGCTCTCATGAGGCAGAACCATGGAGCAGAGGCTCTGCCATATAAAACACAGCTAGAGGAGATGATGAGCACCCAGAAAGATGCACTGTCCACACAAAAATGCTATTGTATTGTGATCTTGGACTATAAGACTGCAGAACTGAGCTGGAAGTTCAGGTGCCTGTTGGTCAGTTTTGAATTTCTGCAAGAAAACACTGGAAGTCAGCTGACTATGTAGAAGAGATGATTTCCCTCCAGTTTGGTGTGTCTAAGAAATGGATGCTGTCTCCAGGCAGTTTTGGTGAGGGCCTCTTGATCAACCTGTGGGTACCACAACAGCAGGGTGTGTGCAGCAAGCTTCCCATCTCCAGGTGGAGCAGACATGCTTTGGCCTATATAACCACTCTCTCTGAGGATCACCTGTTGTCCTTGAGGACCCCATTCTTGGAGTCACTGCACTGATCCCAGTAGTGCCCAGTGGCCAAGCTCCAAATGTGCCCCACCTCCACCTGGTGCCACCCTGCAGAGTTCAAGCCTTTACTCACAGTGGACCCTGCTGGGCATGCCAACCACAACCAAGCCACAGCAATCTGCAAGTGAGATCCCAGCAGCTACCAAGGTCCACACACCTCCCTTTCCTTCCTAGGGTTGAGCAGAGGGAGCAATGGAAGGGATTGCTTTTCTGATCGACAGAGAACATGCTGAAATATCAGTCCCAAATGCACACCTCCTGCTCTCTGCTGACCACAGAAGTTAGAAATGCCCAGTTTTGTTTGCTTCAAACAAATTTTCCTGTTGTTCTATCTGGAGTCAGGATTGAGGCAGCCTGCTTTCAACTTATTTTTCTATGGCTTTAGAGTTCTGTCTCCTGGGATTTCAGTTCAGAGGGCACCTACAAACAGGTGAGCACACCCCTCTCCACCACCCATCTGGGCCTCATGGTTGAAGCCAGAAACCTGAATGTGAGCACCTGGCATTCATAGGCAGTGTGCCTTCTGCTCCCACCATCCATGGGCAAACACTGGGCTGATATGAAAGTCACTGCTGACACCTGAAGTGTACTGCTTGTAGATTCTCACTATCTGAGAATTCCTCAGCTCTTGTGGAGAGGATGAGTGCATTTTGACTGAAGGCTGGGCAGGGGAGTGATTTCTCCCAGGGTAGTGAAGTTTGGAGAGCCCCTTTAATCCAAGAAGTTTCCAATTCCATGAACATAATAAAAACTCAAATAACATTTTGAGTTTATCACAAGGGTTATATATCTTGCTAAATTTAAATTTGGATAGATGTCCCACCTATGGTATGATGGGAAAATTGTGATTTTGAGGCATGTTCTTGTGTTAGTGTCAACTGGGTTTAAGAGATGGCAGCAGATTCCAGTCTTCCCAGGTTAGGTCTCCAGGATGGATGGAGTAAGACCTGATTTCAGAAGAGCCCAACTTTGCTAGGAAGGAGGTGCTAGTAAGTATTTATGGTCTCAGGAACTCCAGCCTAGTCCTAGGATAGCAGCAATTGGGGAACAGTGCACCCTTCCCTTCCAGAGAGGAAAAAGAGGGAGGCAATTAATGACAGGAGTCAATGAGAAACCATGGACCACCAGGCAGACTGTGGGCCTTATACAACTTCCTCTCTGGCTGCTCTTCTAGTCAGTGCCTCTAGAGGACTCACTGGAGGGGTCAGGGCAGGTGATTTCTGGGCCTTCATGTCTCTGAGGAGAGAGCTGACTACATGTTCTCCTGGGAGATAGCCACTCTAGAATAAAGAATGTTTGGTTTTTGAGTGTGGACAAGCTGACATAGGCATCACTGTGGCTGCAGGAAGTGAGGGAGGGAGGCTACAGGCTGGCTCTGAATGTTTCTCTCAGTCAGGTGAGGCCTGGCCCTTGCCTTCTTTATCCCCAAGTCCTTGGATCAAGTGTGTAATTGGGTCGTGGCAACTGAGATTCTGGTGGGGTTGGAGAAACCCGATTTGTAGTGCAGGAAATGCTGGGCCTGCTTCTGTGGCCACCATCACAAATCCTGGTACAAGCAGTATGCATCTTTTTCCATGTGGGTGACATCCTTCCCCAGCCACTTGGTGAACCATGATGGTCTCTGGCCTACTGCACCCCAGCTCACTCAAGTGCTAACCACACAGAACCAGTATCCATGCAGGACCCTACTCACCTCTGGATGTGCAACAGGAAATAGGTTCTCTCAGACTGCTCTGGGCTTGAGTTCTGCAATGATAGTTGAGCGGAGTTATGACTGGGAGTCCCAGAGGCTCCTGCCTCAGCTGGCTTGACAAAACATCTACAATCAGGATCATCTAACTTCATGGTCCTTGGAGGCTGAAGGGGTCCAGCTCTCAGCTGGTGAGCAGTGGCATCACTCTGGACTGAAGCCATGCCCTTGCTTACTCTGTTTAGTGTCCTGGATAATCCAACTTGGTTTTTATTTTCTCCTGGAATCCTTGCAGTTGGAAGTGTGGAATTGACACACCAAGACAACAAAGACTGTCAGTCACCAGAGGGAACTGGCTTCAGACACCTAGTCCTGCACTCTGTTACATACCTTGGCCTAAGTTCCACCACTTCTGAGGCAGGTGCCAAGACAGTGAGGACCAGCACTCTAGGTGGCACTGAGTCTCTTGGCACTATTGCGGAAACCTGTTTCATTAGAAAGCCCTGGAGTGAGCCAGGCTCCTGTGGACACCAGGACAAGTGTAAGCAAGAATTCTGTGACAAGTGTTTGCTCTTTGGGGAATCTGGAAAAGGCAAGACAAACAGCTGTTCATTGAGGCCTGTGGGATGCACTCCCACCCTCTCAGCACACACAGGACTCCTGATCGCCTGCCTTATGCTTCCTTCTCACTCTTCTACTCCACAGCTAAGTCCAGCAGGGGTTACCTGGGGCCAGGGTCAAGTATGTGACCAAGGTCAGTGTCCAGAATGTGACAAGGTTCATGGCCTACTTTGTAACCAGGACCAGGACCAAAAGTGTGACCAAGATAAATGCCCAGAGTGTAACAAGTGTCAAAGTGACTATGTGACCAAGGCCAGAGCCCAGTGTGTAACCATGACCAGTGCCCAGAATGTGGCCAACACCAAAGTCCAGAGTTTAACCAGGATCAGGGTACAAAGTGTGACCAGAGCTAGTGCCCACTGTGTGACTTGTTCAGGATCACATTGTGACCAGGTCAGGTCCCAGTTGTGACAAGATTAGGGCCTGTTCTTGACCAGGTGAAAGCACAGAGTATAACCAGGTCAGGACCCAGTTGTGACCAAGTGAGGGCCCAATTTTGATCAGGTGAGGGTACAGGATGTGAACAGATTAAAGGACTAAAGTGTGACCAGATCAGGGTCCAGATTGTGACTAGTGTCAGGACCCATAGTGTGATCAGAGTTTGGGCCCAAAGTGAGACCAGGGTCAGGGTCCAGTGTATGACCAGATCATAGCTGCATTGTGCTAGGCCAGGGCCCAGTGTTCACCAGGGTCACTGACTAGTGTGTGACCAGGTCAGGGCTAATTGTGACCAGGTCAGGACCAGCTCATGTTACAGAGTGTGAATACATTTAAGACCAGAGTATGACCAAATTTATGACCTAGATTTTACCAGTGTATGGGCTCAAAAAGTGACAAAGGGCCTGGACCTGGTGTGTGACCATGGTCAGGATACAGAGTATCACCTGAGACAGGCCCAGTTGTGACCACATCAGGGCCCTGTGTATGAACAGTTCAGGTCACTGTGTTTGAACGGGTCAGGACCCAGATGTGACCATGAAGGATCCAGTTGTGACAAGGTCAGGGCACACCTTGAGTACAACCAGGGTTTCTATCTATAGCCTCCTTTCTCATCTTTCTTTTTAAGTACCTGGTGTCCTTGGGAACAATCTGAATCCAGCATTTTTCACAGTGTGTGGAGTGAACAGAATATCTGTTTGTTCTTCTGATGCCCTCTGGAAGGAGGCAGCCGTACTGTTTCCATGTTGCAGGGTGGGGACAGGGCCAGAGCAGTTGCAGCATATGCTGAGTAGTTATGGCCAATCTCACTACCCAGATTAGAAATGGACATCTTCCTGGGTCTGTCCTGTTGCTGAAGGCCCTGGAGCCAGATGCCCATTTCCCACCTCATCACATGTCCCTCCCCTCCAGGAAGGCAGGCATCACTTTCTCAGGTATTCAAAAAACATCACACATCAGTCTGGCAAAAGGAGGTGGGGAGCAATTGATTACCTGAGGCCAAGTATTCTTGACACCTTGGCCCTGGATTGGGGAGACATACCTCAGTACAGAGACCCAGACATCCCACTCTAAAGGCATCCACACACAGGCATGTACCCTTGAATTTGGAAGGACCAATCTACTAAGCCCTCCATCTGGTCCTGGCCAATCACCTGCCTGCTCATCTGGGACACAGCCTGCTGATTGTTCTGGGAGCCCACCAATCAGTATCATGGCAAATTTTCCTCTCTCCAGGGCTGGGAACAAAGGCCCTGAGGAAGGCTTACCCTGTGACCTATTCAGCCCCTGTGCAGCAGATGCATGTCTTTCTAGGGACATGTTCACCTAGGTCAGCCAGATGCTCAGGATATCAGCCATGTCTTCATAGTCCCTGGGCACACAAGGCAGGGCAACCACAGTCTCACCTGGCCCTTCTAGCTGGAACAGACACAGCAAACTGAGCAGACATCTCAGCCCTGGTCTGGGAAGGCAGGTAGGTGGGCATGCAGAGCAGGTGTCTGGCCTGCCTTAGGGCAGCTGACTTTCACAGGTCATGCACCTCTGGTGGGTGGGTCCCAGGTCCCAGCTAACTACTGACTACAACATTTGTGGCCACAAGCTGTAGTCAGATGATGAACACATCTGGAGTTCACTTGAATTCCACAGCCTGCATGGTGACCAGATCCATGGATTCAGGACTGAGGGCTCAGGACCTTGGAGGATGCCACTCTGCTGGCCATTACTGGTCAGAACAAGTTCACTTCTGAAGCTCAGAGGACAGAGGCAGCTAGCCTGCTACTGAGCATGAAGACTGTAAGTGCGCCCACCCAATCTCTCCAGGGTCCTCTGCTCTAGTTGGTTACTGGGTCTTTCCCACACTCTCAAGGCTTTTTGGGGCCTGAGCTATATTCTGCTTGGTGCCAGAGGACTGGGAGGAAGTGACCATCTGGGCTGCTAAAGGGTCTTTCTTCCCTGCTTCTAGGGACTGTATATGATATCACAGGACCTAGTCAGAAATCCTTTGCCCTGGATGCAATCACCTCACCAAGTACCCCATGAATCCAGATGCCATGTTGGTTGACAGGTCCAGACCCTGTCCTAGTCTACATAGCTGGCAGAGGTGTGTAGGTGGGTAAAACTATGGTCCTCAGCTTCCCCAACATGGCTAGCAGAGCTAATTTCCCTGGCCAGTGAGGGGCTGAAGATGAGCCCAGGAATACATTGCCTCAACAACCAGAGGGAAAACAGGGGTGAGGGGCAATATCAGCTGGGGTCCTGGGAACAAGGGTCCCTGGAAGGGTTTCAGTTTCCACCAGCCCTGTGTGGCTTGACTGAGTTCTGGCTTTTTTCATCAGATAAATATTCCAGATGCAGAGTGTGGGAATTTGAACTCTATTCCTGGCTATCAGGATTCCTGAAGGGAGTAATGGCCTCATTTCATGAGAAAGTAAACAAAGGACCTGGGATATGTGATCAACCAAGTCACACTGGGGTGAGGCCTTCCCTCCACTCAGGGGACTAATTCCTCCAATCTCTGAGGAGACAGACTTCCTTGGTGTTGTGAGCTTATGTCTGCTTTGTGTGGGGATTATCACCAGCCTCCTGTGATCCAGATAAAATAGAAACACTGGTAGCCTAGACCCCACCACAGCCTGCCATGTGCTGATGGGCTTGTCAGGGCTCCTGGGAGAAGCCTGAGCATGCCCCACATGTCCTGTTTATGTGCCAGCATGAAAGGCCAGGGCTCACCCAGGAGGAGCAGCACACTCCTGTAAAGAAGTCAGGACAAGAGTTGAGCTCATACAGTGACAAGCCTGCATGATCTGCTTGGTGTCTTTATTGTGACTAAGCTTCACCCCAGATCACCTATACAGTAAAGCAGGCAGCCCACAGTTTAGTAAACAGAAAACTGGCCCAGAGTCATCCTGGTTCTTATCCTGGGGATCTGCACCACAAATGGACTTTTCAGATGGGATAAAGCTAAGATTTTGGATGAAGGAAGGAGATCCAGGAGGCCCAGGGGCTCTGATGACATCCCAGGTTCTTAGAAGATGAAAGAATGGGGTCAGGGGTCAGAGACAGACCTGTTAGCTGCTTTCCATGCCCCCAGATGATTTTTCCCACACCTGTGTCTTCAGGCCTATGAAGAGAGAAAGCCCACATCATCCAGATATGCCCAGGGTTCCATCAGCCTACATCAACTTGGTCAAAATGTTACTTCCACAGAGAATCACACCTCCACAGTCTGCTACTTGGTCTGCCCAGGGCAGCTCTGGTGTGGCAGGGATACTCCTGCTCTTGTCTCTGTGCCCCTATCCCCTAGTACACAGCAGCCCTGATCCCTCAGAAATGCTGACCCAGAGCCTCCCAGTGCCACACTCAGGGCACAGGGTTCAATTCTTGTTCTGCATGTTTGAGGTCCTGGTTCCTTGGTCATGATGAGGAGATGGATACCCAGATCCAGGGTGCCTGGTTCTACCCATTCATCCATTCATTCACTGCATGGCCTTGTGTTATTGAACTTCCTTGGGCCTCAATGGTCTTATGTGTAAATGGGGTGTCATGAAGGCACCTACTTTCTAGGGCCTGGAGAGTAAATTTGATGCACACAAATCCTCATAGGGTGTCACTGTCCCTTGGAGGTCTCTAGACCACATTTATAGTTCCAGCACCACAGCATGGTACCTACCAAATTGTGACTCTGCAGAATGACTTTCTGTGTAGAGGTGCAAGGGTCTTCCTGGACCCCATACTGCCAAGGCTGTGCAGATACACTGGTATTCTTTGGCCCTGACACTTTTTTGCCAGCACTGTGATGAGCACAGTTTCTGGATGAGCCACCTTAGGTTTCAGACTCAGCACAGATCTATTCTGTAAGGGGTGACTGCAGCATTCTCTATAGTAATCTGCCACTCTTCCTGCCCGCAACATCCAGGGGTCCTTAAAATATCTTCACAAGCAGCCTTGGCCCTTGGGTCACTCCATGTGCCTGGAAGGCATGGCCTCTCCACAGCTCTGGGGCAGGACTCAAGGACAGCAGATGAATGCACCCTCTCATTTCCTGTGGCTCCTGGCCATTCCTACCACCCCAATGCTGAGCAAAGACCCAGAGGATTATGTACCCTGGCAAGTGCCATAGGAAGCTCAGCACACCCAAGTCTGCCCAAGGGATATCATGCAGTGGAGCTGTCCACATTACTGGGAATGAGCCTTCTCCCTGAAGATGAGGCATAAGGTTTGAAATGTATCCCAGATTAAAAAAAAAAAAGTCCTGAAGCTCCCTCTTCACAGTAACAGCACAGAACCTGCCCAAACAGCAAAGACCTCAGGCCCACCCAGGCCTTCTACCCACCATCCACAAACCATTCCCACCTCCTGAAGGAGAAGGACAGCCCAGAAGCCAGGAACACACATTGTGGGCTACTCAGGGTCACATCCTGGACAGCCACCTGCTCCCATATGCTTGACTGTTGTGATGCTTCTCCTGGGAAATGGAGGTGACATAGCATCTAGGAGGTCAGGAAGCCTGGAGAAGAACATTTTCTGCAGGGAATATTGCTGTTCAGCTCAACAAGTTCCCAGTCCCTCATGGGTGCTGTTCTCAGATGCAGAGAGCTGCCCATGGAAGCTCTCCATCTCTTCACAACACTGACTGGCTCCTCTCTCCTCACCAACTCTCCCTCCCTCTCTCTTTCCAGTCTCGCTGCTTGAAGGGCATATTTTCCTGCCCTCTCCTCTCCCCATCTGTCCATTTTATCAGCCTCTTTTTCTTCAGATCCACTCAGGCTGTCCTGACATCCTCCCCTACTGCATGTGGCCCCATCATCTCTACCAAACCGTGGTGACTTTCTCCTGTTGCAAGCCTGCAACTCCCAGTGCCCCTGAGATATCAGTGTACCTAATCTCAGCAGCAGCCCTCTGGTGCCCCAGCCCCACAAGTTGCCATTGGTGGACTGATTCTAATATACCTGGCCTCCTTGTCCAGGCCTTCATCCTACCACCCTGGCCAAGACTAGAGTCACATACCCTCTGTCCAACTTCCACTCTCCTGCCTGTGCTGCATGGCATCTCTAACAGGGTCACTGCCCTACTCTGCTACAGGGGCTCATCCAGAGGGAGCTCCTTCCTCCCACCAGAAAGAGTCCCAACTCCCAGGTCTCTTTCCAAGCTCCCAGCCTCTCAGAGACCCCAGTTTCCTTCCTTCATCTATGGACATTTCTCTGAATGCTCTACTGCTACCAATTTCTTCTCACCACTGAGAAGAAACACTAACTGGAATGGGAAGCACTGGAAAGCCCTCCTCTAAGGGCATCCTGGACCTTCACCAGGATACAGACTGCAATATCCTACTGAAGTACTGGGTAACCACTTCCCATTAACCCTTCTCAGGATCTAGCACAAGCACACATCTTTTCCATTTTGGAAAGTTTTATGAGTAGAATCAGAAGGGGGTGCTATTTTGAACTGGAGTGGGCTTGGTGCTGTGCATCTGCATTCAGGGCCTGTTCAAACTCTTCTCTGTGCTCTTGAGTGACCTGTTCATGATTAATTTGTTGCAGAGGCTTTTCTGTCATGTCAATGGACAGAGTGGACATGACCCAACTTCTAGGGTCTCTCAGGTCCTTTCCTGCCTCATGGCCCTGTGACTTAGACAGAAAGTGCTGGGCACAGTGAGGCACCTGTGGAGGGTGAAAGTCAGATTCCCAGGTTGTAACAAAATGCCAGAGTTACAGAAGGATGAGTTTGCTTTGACTCTGGGTCAGTCAAAAGGACTCAGTCCAGGCTTGCTTGTGGCCTAAGGTGTGGCAGCATATCATGGAGGGGTGTGTGTCAGGGCAAACTCCCCACCTCATATCTGGGATGCAAGAGAGAAGCAGGATGAGACCAGGTCCCACAGTCTTCTTCAAGCACATACCTCAGGTCCTTGAATCCCCAACAGGTCCCACCTTCCTATATCCTCTTGGGAAGAGGATGATTCAGGGACTGACCTTGAACACTTGGCCTGTTGGTGGAGTGTCCTGCAGGCAGTTCTGCTGGGCTTCACTCCTGGTGTGGCATAAGACACACCCATGCTGAGACAATCACTAGGTTTCCCTGAAGACATGTCTGACCAGCACCCTGTCTGCAAGGAAAGCCCAGAACCATTGATTTCGTGCCCTTGCCTTAACCTGCTGCAAAGTATGAGGCAACCTCTTGAATGAGAGTGGATACAGGGGCTGAACAGAGGCCTCTGGAGTGTGGTCAGGTCTCTGACACCCCTACTGTCCTTGCCATGTCCCTGCTGCCCCTGTGCAAATGTCATGCTGTCTGTACAAGAGCCCACACTGCCACCTTGATGGGGGCTCAGCCTGTTCCCTGGGCAGTGGCAAGGCCCCACCCTCAGCCAACAAAGCCCCCCTACCAAGGCCAAAGGAAGACTGCAAGCTTAGAGACAGCAGGAAGGGTTGCAGAGCACTTGGGCTTCTGTTGGTGTGTCAGTTGGGGAGTGTTAACCCCATCTCTTTTCCAAACCCCATGACACTCCTAGCATGTAGGTTTTCTAGGGCTATCCAGGGAACACCAAGGATAAACATTGAGAAGAAAGGCATTTCTTTCATTAGAGAGCACCCTGGCCCAGCAGGGCAGAGAAGGGACCCTGCAGCTCTACCCTTGTCAGAAATCACCCCTTGAGCAGGTGTTGCCCTACAGGCCAGGAATGTCCTCCATCTCAGTAAGGAGGTTTTAGTGGTGGAAAAAGAGAGGGACGGTGTGGAGAGCAACTCTTGGTCTATGCAGGGCCTGCCCTGGTATCCTAAAGCAGTCTATTCTCCTGCACATGGCACTGTAGGCTACAGCCTCATAATCCATGGACTACAAACATAGTCACTGAGCACACTGTGTGATCCTCACCCCTGTGGCCTTCCCAGTGCCACATGAGTTTCCTGCTGTGATCCCTGACCTTCAAATGAGCACAACCATGGGTGGCTTTTCTGGGGCTACCACAGGGAGGGCAGGGTGCTTCCAGCCTGTCCTCCCCTGGGCACAGGTAAGCATGGTCCTTCTGGACACCAACCCTACCAACCTACTGCCATCTGAACACTAGAATTTTGTGGAGGAGACTAGGACCTTTCCTTAAATGTCAGACTCAGTGCTTCTTTGTCTGCCCCAGCTGTTCTGTGCACATATGGATCATGTCCCTGCCATAACTGACCATGGCCACCAGAGGACAGGGTGGCATCAGCACTGGCAATACTGAGAGCCTTGATCTGCAAGACTCAGTCAACTGTAATTGAGGGACATATTTCACAGCAGACACACTGTACACAAAGACCACCTTACACATCACACAGCACAAACAATGCAAAACAGCACAAATCACATGCCACACAACCCAAAAACTCAACAAAGCACCCACCACAGGCATCCACACCTTCTTACACAGCACCCAACATGCAGAACATAACACAGCACTGACCATGAGCACACACACCTCCATACACATCACGAAACACATAAAATGCAACACAACACACAACACATGCATACAACTCCTTACATAGTACACAACAATCACAACATGATACAGCAAATACCACAGACACACACTCTCTTACACATCACACAACACAAAAAATGCAACACAACACCCACCACATGTACACACCTTCTTCAGTTTTAAATCACACATCATGCAACACAGCATACACCACATGTAAACAACCTTCTTACACATCATACTACACAATCACTACACAACAAAGAGCATACATCACATGCACACACACACCTCCTTACACATGCTATGTGAGTAAGGAGGACTTTGAGGTGTATAAGGAAGGTCTCTGTGGTGAGTAAAATGTGGTCTCTGACGTGTGTTGTGTGTTCTCTGAGATGAGAAGAACACTACATTTTTTAATGAGGACTGGTAAAGGAGTAGAATAAGAACTCACTGAGTTGTTATAGAGTTTTCTGAGGTGCATATGGACTGCAATTAGGGTGAATAGTGAGAACTTTCTGAAGCATGCAGTGAGAGATTTCTGAGGTTTGTATGGAAAAGTTTCTAAGCTGTAAAGCGAGGGTTATATGATGTGTGTAGGTGGGTTATGTGAGGTGTGTCAAAGTGCTGCTTCCTGTGTGGAACGCCCCATTTTGTTATTAGTGAGGACTCACTGAGGTGTATAGGGAGGGTGCTCTAAGGTGAAAAGAAAGGGTTCAGCGAGGTGTGTAATGAGTGACATCTAAGGTGAGTAGTGACCATTCTCTGAGATGAGTATAGAAGACAGATATATGTTGAATGGAGGTCTCTCTATGATGTGTAATTAGGATTTTCTGAGATAAGTAGGGTTGGCACTGTGAGTTTTGTAGTCTAGGTTCTCTGAAGTTCTTAGCGTTTTCTCTATGAGGTGCTCAGGAGAAATCTATGAGGGGTGTAGGAGGTTGTTTTGACTAATTAAGAGTGCTGTGTGGGCTGGGTTTGTGGTTCAGAGGTAGAGTGCTTACATAGAACACTCAAGGCAATTGGTTCAATCCCAGGACCACGTAAAAAACTAAATAAACAAAATAAAGCTCTTGTGTCCATCTACAACTAAAAATTTTTTTAAAAAAGAGTTATATGTCAGTTTGGTAGAAAGAGCCCCTGAACAGAGACTTGAAATCTGTCTGAGGTTAGTAGAGAGACCACATTCGGGTGTAGTTGGAGGGATTTTGAAGAGAATAAAGAAATTTCTGAGGTGTACAGGAAGGGCACTCAAAGGAGTATCATGAGGACTTCTAGGTATGTGTCAGTAAGTTTGTTGGTTGTGTACAAAGGGATATGTGCTGAGCAGAGAGGGGTATCTGAGATATGTATTTGGTGTTTTCTTAGTTTTCTAGGAAGGAAATTCTAAGGTTCATGTGCAAGGCTCTCTGAGACTATAGAAATTGCTGATGTGTATTGAGTGGACAATTCAAGGTATTTATGAATTGCTCAATAAATTATGGAGAAAGTTCATCTATGTAGTGTTTTCTACAGCCCTCTGTGGTGTTGAGAAAGTGTGATTGATGTAAGCAGGAAGGGTACTCTGAAATGTGTAGGTAGGTATACTTGTGAGTAGAGAGGACTTCCTGAGGTATGTAGGCAAGCATTTTTGTGGTATGTAGAAAGGGCTTTCTGAGATGAGGAGTGAGGATTGAGGTGTGTCAGGAGGGCATGCAAAAGGGTAGGTTGAGGACTATCTAAGATTTATTGAGACATATTTGTTACATGTGTATAGACTGGTCTTGAGGTGAATAGTGAGGATTTTTTGAGATATGTAGGGAGAGCACTGAGGTGTGTAGGGAGATCTCTCTGAGGTTTGTAGGGAGTGGATACTGAGCAGTGTAGGGAGGGCTTTATGGTGTGTAGGAGGGCTCTATAAAGTGAGTCAGAGTGCTCTTAGACATGTGTAGGTGTGTCTCCTAATCTTATTAGGAATAGCTCACTAAGGTTTATATGGCAGGTGCACTGAGATGTGTATAAGTGGTTCAGTGAATTGTGTAGAGGGCCTTCTGAGGTGAGTAGTAAATGTTCTCTGAGGTGAGTATGAAGGACACACCAATGTTGCAGAAAGGCCTCTCTGAGTTTTGTAGAGAGAGTTTTCTTAAGTCTGTAGGAGCTTTTCATGAGTTGAGAAGGAGGGCACTTTACCTGAGTGGCAGTGTGCCCTTCAGTAAATAAGGAGGGCTTACTGAGGTGTGCAAGGACATACTCTGTACAGAATAAAAGACTATTCTGTGGTCCATAGGTAGTTGAACTTAAGTTGTGTACTAGAAACTCTCTGAGGAATGTATGGCTTTTGATTGATATATAGATGATATTATAAAGTGTGTAGGAGTTCTATGTGAGATGCATAGGAGTTTTTCATGATGTGTGTGGGAATGTTCCCTAAGGTGAGTAAGGTTTATTGGGAATGCTTCTGTGGTGAATTGAAAGTGCTCACCATGGTGTGTAGTTACCTCCATCTAATGTCAGTAGTGAGAGTTTTCTGAGAGTAAGTAAGGAGAAAACACTAAGATGTGAAAGAAGTACTCTATTAGACTTATAGCAGGTCTCTCTGAAGTGTGTAGAAAGGACATTCTGAGGTGTGTATGGATTGCCCAATGATGTGCAGAGGAACACTTTCTAGGGTGTGTATTGATGGTCATGTGAGATGGTAAAAAGGGCTATGAATGGAGGAATATCTGGTATGTAGGTAGGAGTCTTTCAGTAGGGAGAGTTCTCTGAACTTTGTACTGTAGAATCTATGATGTGTGTAGAGACAGCTCCCTGAAATGTGAAGAATGGGCTCTTTGAGGTGTGGAGGGAAGGTGCTCTGTGGTGTTTAGAAAGCACATTCTGAGATGAGTAGAGTGAGCTCTCTGATTATTATGGTTTTGGTTCTCTGAGGTGTGCAGAAGCAACTCTATAAGATGTAAAGTTAGGGTTATCTGGCATTTATAGGGAGGGATCACAAGATATGTTGTGGTAGCCATCTGAAGTATGTAGGATGTCTTTATGAGGTGTGTAGAAGGAATCTTTGATGTGAGTGGGAGTGCACCATAAGGTGCATAAGAAGTGTCACTTGAGGTGTATAGGAAGGCCTGTGTGAGTAGGAAGGGCTCTCTGAAGTGAATGATGGTGCTCAGAGGTGAGTAGAAAATATTCTGATATGTTTATAAAGAGCTTGCAAAGGTTTGAGTGAGAATTCCCTGAGGTGAATGGGGCATGATTTTGGCCTGAGTAGTGAAGGCATTCAGAGATGTGTAGGGAGGGAACTCTGAAGTGTGTTGAGAGGGATCTCTGGTTAATAAGGGAAGAGGCTGTAACCTGTGCAGTGAGGGCTCTATGATATATGTAGAAGTATTCTATGAGTCTTTTCAAAGGGTTGCCTGAGGTTTGTGGGAAGGGCAACTACAGTTATTAGGGAGGACTTCCCAAGGTGTATATTGAGGGCAATCTGAGGAAAGCGGAAAAGGCTCAGAGAGTGGGCTCCAGAAGGACATCTGAGAAGAGTAGTGAGAATTCTCTGACATGATTATAGAAGACAGCATGATGTTGAAAGGAGGGTGTTTCTGCAGTGTGGGATAATTTCTCCCTGTGTTGTGCAGGTAGGATTCACTGAAATGAATAGGGCAGTTTTTACTTATTTTGTATTATGGGTTCTGTGATGTGAGAAGGGATGATAATCTGAGGTATGTAGGAAGAGCTCCAGAGATGTGTATGAACAGTAGTTGATGTCAGTAGGGAGGGCATTCTGAGATGTATAGGGAGATATTTTTGTGGTGTTTAGGAAGGTCTCTTTGAGGTGTGAAGAGATGGATCCCTGAGGTTTGAAGTGAGGGCTCACACAGGTATGTAGTGTTTGTTCTCTGAAGTGTGCATGAGGGCTATATGAGGTGTGTAGTAGGGCTCCTTGATGAGAGTAAGAGTGTACTCCCTAAGGGGAGTAAGGAGGGACTATTTGAGATGTGTATGGAAGGCTTATATTTTGAATACAAAAGGCACTGTTTGGTCACAGTCTGAGATGTATATGGAGGGTACTCTGAGTTGTGTGAGGAGGGACATCTTAGGATTTTTATGGACAGGCATCTGAGTTTTGTAGTGAGAACTCTATAACATGTGTTAAAGCATTCTATGAGGTATATGAGAGGGCTCCTTTATGTCTGAAGGAGGGTCACTTGAGGTAATTAGGTAGGGCTCACTGAGGTATTTATGGGGGGCAGTTTGAGGTGAGCATAGAGGGCTCAGGGAGTTAGGTATGGAGACACTTCTGAAGTGAGTAGTGAGAGTCTTACAATGTTGGTTCTTTTAAAAAATATTTTTAGTTGTAGATGAAAACACCTTTATTTTACTTATTTATTTTTATGTGGTGATGAGGACAAAACACAAGTCCTCACAAATGCCAAGCAAGTGCTCTTCCACTGAACTTCAACTGCAGCCCCAGTATTTGTTGTTTTGTGACTGACAGTTTAGTTACAATAACATCTTCAAGGTCCACAAGTGACTCCCTAAGACACTTGTTTTCCTGTTCCAGGATGAAAAATATTACATGGTGTGTCCACACCACATTTTGAGTATATGTTAATTTGCTTTTGGGATTTGAGTTTTTTTCCTATATAGATTATTATTAGTAAAGCTACCCTGAGGACTGGGGTACATAATAATAACATGAGTTTCTACTTTAATTTATTTTTAAAGGATCAATGAAAGGATATTGATTAGGTGATAATGCATGGTAATAAATATTGACATATTGAACTGGACAAAATACAGTTCATTGGAGCATTTATTTAAAGGTACTCTACACTCTTAATGTCTTTACAAGTGGAGAACCCATACCCTGAATGTAACACCCAGTTTATAAGAATCATTTGCTGACACAAGCAGATATTTGGTCTTTGTGTTAAATCAGAAAGGTCCACAATTGACATTTATCTTACAAATTTTATTCACATATTAAAGTAAACAGATAACAAAGCATGCATGTTTATATTTATTTCATTCAGAGAGAATATATTCTTTGCCATAATTTATTGTTCATAAGCCAGGTTATTGGCATATTATAAGAATTTATCCATTACTTAGTAGTTAAATATGTACTCTATTTCTCAAAAATATTTCAACAAGTTAATAATTTGTTTTTTATTACAGAGGAGCAGGAAACGACTTGTGCCATAGCCACTGGATACCATCATCTGGATCTAATGACAAACAGGTTCATTGTTACATATAGTTCTTGAAGGGGAGAAGAGGCAGTCAAATTGTACATGAACACAAGAACCTCATGAGCAGCCAGATAGTCCAGGTGCCCCTCTGTATAAGGGATGCTTTTGGAGAAAGGCAGGTACAGTGAAGGTGCTGGAAGTGACTCTTATGCCTGGCCAAGAGGGTCACCATGTACCCACTCAAGAGGGCCATGCACCCAATAAGAAAAACATCCTATATAACATCTGGTATAAAAATAGATGTTGGATTAAATAACAAATTGTTAAAAGTATGTAGGATTCAGTAATAAATACAAGACAATGTGAAGTGATATTGGGGATGGCAGTAGAATGTAATGAGAAGTGAGCATTACAGAACATGTAGAATACCAAGAGGAACACAAGGTTCTAGGGCTAATGTTGATGGGCATGGAGGATAAAAGCAGGCAGATGGCACAAGGAGGACACTCAAAAACTCATACAAGTAGATGAGTGATTTACATTTTATATCATCCCAAATATTCTGAGACACAAAAACATCTGTAGTTTTGAACCCCATAATTATTATGTGTACTAGGTCTAAGAGACAAGTGATGAATTTTGTGGGCTTGTCAAAATGCTGAAGAAGGAATATGAAGATGTGGGAAAAAGAATGGTGTCAGCTGAGATCTCAGTGCCAAATTCAGAGAAAAATGCATTTATTATGCTAATAAAATCATATAGTTTGTTGGTCTTTTTCATCTTTTGAACAAGAAATTATTGTGGGAAATCTTTTTATGCTATCAGAATAAGGCAGTTCGTTGTCTAGTTTCCTTAAGAGAATGGCTCCACTAACTGCACCCTATCCTGTTCATCACAAAAAAGCTCCTCCCAGCTTCTATAAATAATAATAATGTTGTGAAAGGCTACTGCTGGTATAGCCAGATTTGTCACAGTCCCTCTCATTTAAAAAGATATTGACTCTTATGTGTTTATTGAGTAGATAAGTTTATTGGTAATAGATTTACAGTCAAAATAATCCTGGGACAGTTAGACCTTTACCCATCCATGTTGGAAGTTGATGAGAGATCCCCATATTTTGTGCCTGAACAGTGACTTTTCTGGAGGGTTTTACAAGAAAAAGTAAAGTTAAGCTGTTGGCCCCTTTCCCATGGGAAGAGCACGCATATGATTAAGTTTAGTAATAAGAAAGGAAAGGGAATTTGATTGTGTGATGTTAAGTCTGGGGAGTTAAAACAAAGAGAGAGAAATAAAAACAAATTTATTCAGCTCTATTTAATACTTAGCCTGTTTTAAAATTCAGTGGCAAGAATTTAATTCCCACAGTTCCTGAAATGTAAATGGAGAACTGGTTGATCTAAATACTACAGATTTTATATGGCAGGTCTGCCTGCATCTCTGACTGTTTGAGACTGAGGCCTACCTTGGCTGAGATGAGTGCAAAAGTTCAGAATCCTGGGAAGAAAAGATCCTAATCAGTATTTAAGTGTAAGTCTCTATGGAGAGAGAAAATTGCTTAGCTATCCTGAAAACCATCTTAACACAGAAAGGACAAGATGTACAAAGAGATGATCTTGCTCAAATTTTTAGGTGATTCAGGTGGTTTTCTGAGGAAGAATCACTTGATTCACATGCTTGTGAAAAACTAGGCCAGAAATTCTATGTACATTGTATCTTCACTAACATGCCTTGGAGCACAGTTGAAAATGTAGAGAAAGTTTGGACTGCAATAGAAACTTACTTTTATTTGGACAAAGATGCTGATTTATGGACTTTGAGAGATTTAATCATGGTACTTAGAAATGCTGTTAAGAGCTTTAAATCTAAAAGTCAGTAATAATCATCCACCCAGACCTCTTTGTCTTCTGGGAACATATTTTAAAAGTTTTTAGTAGTTAAGCAGTTTCCCATTGATAAAGAGATACTGAATGGTGAGGGCAAAACTTCTATTCAGAGGACTGAGAGGCATTCAGATGTAGAGGAAGATGAGTTAGTATGGCACCCCTGTAATTTATATTTGAAAGATCCTGCTCCAGTGACCCATTATGGCCCTAGGAAAGGACTTAAACTCATAAGATCAAGAATTTCTACCACTGTTAATAAGGCAAAAAAGGAATTATCAAAATTCAGTTTATACTCCATTTTTGAGCAAACTGATTCTCAAAGTTGTGATGCAACAAAAAGAACTCATGTGTCTATTCCTTTTACAACACTATGGAAGTGAAAATTGGCATGCTCTGTGTATGGATCAAACATGCCATTCATACTTAACCTCTTACAATAAATATGTAATGCAGCCCTACCAATTAATGACTGGCTCCTGCTAGCTACCTTCTGCCTTTCCAAAAGACTGTTTTTAACATGAAAATCCAGTATAATAGACAATTGTTCAGATCAGGTAGAAGTCAATATATTGAATGGAGTTCAGATTGCCTTGGATATGCTTACTGGTTCAGGAAATTTTTTTTGATTTGGGACAACAATCAACTTATGATTTTCAAACTTATGCTCAAATAAGTGCATGTGCAGAAAGAGCTTGGAGAGAATTCCCTGCCCAGGGAGAGAAAACTCTAGACCCCATCCAAATTTGGCAGAGGCCAGAGAAAAATTTTTCAGACTGTATAGCACATTTATATCAAGCAACAAATGGTCTGGTCAGTGATCTGAGTACCTCTGAAACTTTAGTTAGACATTGGCTTTTCTACATGCTAATAAAGCTTGCAAAGTAGTGATTTGGCCAGACTGTAAGAAAGGGAAAATAATAGATTGCATTTGTGTTTGTTCTGATGTATAATTAACATGGTCAGAATTTGTAGCGATGACTGGCTCTGTAAAACCATTTATACAGCTTCCTTTAAAGGAGGCAAATTCTATGAAACAATGTTTTAACTGTATCAAAAAAGGTCAGTCAAAGTATGTTCTATGGATTTGTACTCACTTTGGAAAGGGACACCATTGGACTAAGGAGTGCCATGCCCACATAGGTGTAACTGAGCAACCTGGGCTTACACGAATGAGAAACTAGAATTGTTTGGACCCATTAAACAATGAGGATGTCACTTTCTATTCCAGAGCAGTCATTGTCTCCAGGTCAGCCATTACTCAATCTTACCCAGTATCCTTATGTGCAGGCCCAGTCTCAAAATGCCTCTGAGAGGCCTTCTCTCTGGAGCAAAAGTGGTGGACCCCAATCACAACTCAAAATTTGTACTAATTCAAAAATGGTTCAACAAATGATTCCGATGGGTATTTATGACCCTTTTCCCCTGGATACCATGGAATAATGGATAATAATTGATAGGGGTAATTTAACTTCAAAAGGAATTCAAGTTTTACTGGTTATTCTTGATAAAAAAATTTATTGAAAAGCAAGGTCTCATAATTTTATTTGACATCCAAACCTGCCCTGAAAATAAGAAATTGTTAATATGCCCTCAGCATCAAGATTTTCCTGGAACCAATAATGTCTCCCTTATCTCCTTATAGATATCAGTGAAGGCTTACACTAAAATTTAAATGGAAGAAGCCTGCAGGCTTAGTAGGAAGCCAGTCTCAAGTCCAAGAAAAAATGGAAAATGTGTATTTCACCTGAACTCCAACTAATAAAACCTAAAAAGTAAATTTATGGTGCTTTAGTAAAATAATTAATATCTCTGTCATTTTTCCAGGACTATTCCATATTTTTCTTAAATCCTATATTTTTTGAGGTCAATATTTCTCTTGATTGGTCCTATTTTTCATTGAAGTAGAATTTTTGAACATCTGCTACATTGCAATGGAGATTCTCCTATAAAAGTTTACACGGTCTTTGCTTTTGTGTTATGTGTATGTTGTGTTGTCTGTCCATATATGAGCATCCAAAAATCATGTACATAGTATCAAAATTGATATATTGATGCTCATAAATTAAAATTTAAAAATGGGTACAGATCCCATTAATTCACATGATTTAAAAAGTTCTAATCTAAATTGCGTAAGCAAGTGAAAGTGAAATGTCTTTAAAATTACTTAACATAGAAGTCTCTAGGTAGTCACACTGATAAAATGTTGTGGTCTATAAAATATCTAATATTATTTTTCTCTGGGACTTCAACATTAGAGATGATAATTACTGTTCAATTCACTTGTCTAATATCTTGGTAATCACAGTAAAATAAGTCAGTTATATTTGACATGTATGGAATTACTCAAATGTGTTTTTCTAGAGACATCTGATTAATGTACAAAAGTTAATCTGCTAACTGATAAATCACATTGAGTACTCTCAGCTCCTTAAATTCCATGGGGTAACATATTTGAACATTATTGGTGTTTTCATAGATTGGTAAATAAAAAGTGTTTAAAATTGCTTTATGTTATCACTAAAAACAATTTTACTAAGATTTAAGTTCTAACCAGTTCAATTCTATGTACAAAGGGATCCAAAATTTTCAACTGTGTTTTAATTAGAGTAATGTAAATACAATAAAATAAATAATTTATCTAAATTAAAAACATTCGTGAGTTATTTCATAATGTGAACAAAAAAAGGCAACAGTTAAAAAGAAAAAATAAAAGATGCTAGCTATGGAAATATATTTACTAGAATGAACAAATATTTCTGGGTAGGAAAGTCTTTGAGTAATGAAATACATGAGGGTCTAAGTAAGTGCTAAGAAAGTCTGTATGTAAGCAAAGGGCAAATTTCAACAAGTTTGTGTGTAACAAATTTGGTTATATGTATGAGAGTCAATCAATCAAAGTTATTTAAACATTTTTTAATGTCAATTACTATTGTAATGATATAAACCAAAGTTTCATTCATGTTAAAATGTCAAGAATTTATTTAAAACACTAATTTACTCTTTGTTAATACATTTTTATTGTAAAAAATGGGATACATCTTGTTTCTCTGTACATGAAGTAGAGGCATACCATTTGTGTAATCATACATTTACCTAGGGTAGTAGTATTTGATTCACTCTGTTATTTTTTCTTTCCCCCTACCCCTCCCACCCCTCTTGTCCCTCTATAGAGTCCCTCCTTCCTCCATTCTTGCCCCCTTCCCACCCCCGATATGTGTCATCATACACTTATCAGCGAGATCATTTGTCCTTTGGTTTTTTGAGATTGGCTTATCTCACTTAGCATGATATTCTATAACTGCATCCATTTGCCTGCAAATGCCATAATTTTATTATTCTTCATGCCTGAGTAATATTCCATTGTATATATATACCATAGTTTTTTTTGAGTTTTTCAAAGTTTATAATTATAATGTATCATTGTCAGAAAAATACAAATTTTCTAAAATAAAATTCTTTTTTATTTTATTTTTTTATTGTAAACAAATGGGATACATGTTGTTTCTCTATTTGTACATTCAGTCAAGGAATACCATTTGTGTAATCATAAATTTACATAGGGTAATGTTGTTTGATTCATTCTGTTATTTTTCCCTTCCCCCAACCCCTCCCACTGCTCTTTTCCCTCTATACAGTCCCTCCTTCCTCCATTCTAACCACCCTCCTTCACTCTTGTCCTAAACCTAACTCTAACACTAATGCTAACCCCTCCCACCCCCAATTATATGTCTTCATTCGCTTATCAGCGAGATCATTCGTCCTTTAGTTTTTTGAGATTGGCTTATTTCACTTAGCATGATATTCTCCAATTTCATCCATTTGCCTGCAAAGGCCATAATTTTATCATTCTTTATGGTGGAGTAATAGTCCATTGTATATATATGCCACAGTTTCTTTATCCATTCATCAATCAAAGGACATCTAGGTTGGTTCCACAATCTGGCTATGGTGAATTGAGCAGCAATGAACATTGATGTGGCTGTATAGCTGTAGTATGCTGATATTAAGTCCTTTGGGTATAGGCCAAGGAGTGGGATAGCTGGGTCAAATGGTTGTTCCATTCCAAGCTTTCTGAGGAATCTCCATACTGCTTTCCAGAGTGGCTGCACTAATTTGCAACCCCACCAGCAATGTATGAGTGTACCTTTTCCCCCACATCTTCGCCAACACCTATTGTTGCTTGTGTTCTTGATAATCGCCATTCTAATTGGGGTAAGATGGAATCTTAGGGTAGTTTTGATTTGCATTTCACTTATTACTAGAGATTTTGAACATTTTTTCATATATCTGTTGATTGCTTGTACATCTTCTGTGAAGTGCCTGTTCATTTCCTTAGTCCATTTGTTGATTGGATTATTTGTATTCCTGGTGTAGAGTTTTTTGAGTTCTTTATATATTCTGGAAATTAGCACTCTATCTGAAGTATGAGTGGCAAAAATATTCTCCCACTCTGTAGGTTCTTTCTTCACATTACTGATAGTTTCCTTTGCTGAGAGAAAGCTTTTTAGTTTGAATCTATCCCAGTTGTTGATTCTTGCTTTTATTTCCACCCTGTGCTTACTCATCATTGACTACCAGTACTGTAATTGGGAGAGCCAAGTCTGAGGATCAGAGCCTTGGTCCATGGCCATAAGGTCTTGCCATACCACTAAGTCTTGCCATCTTTGATGACTCCTTAGAGACAACAGATATCTGAGCAGCAATAATAACAGCAAGAACAACAATCCCATCATAGCAAATTTCCCATCCATTGTTTACCAAATTGTAATGCTGACTGTAAGAAACTAATGGCTTCTGGCATACCCAGGACCTTGACCTGAGTACTATTTACCACAAATATAGAATTTCTTAATGGGGTAGTCAAATTAGTAAACTCTTTAGTCCATGTCCCATTAAGCATGCTACCAAGCCATTTGGACAGATTGGCAGCAGCAGTAATATTAGAATAGGGTATAGGGGTAACACATAGTGCTTGGGTGTGCAGTAGACAGCCCATCTGTGTGGTAACAGTCAACATTTCCACTTATTCTTGTAGTAAGTCCACTCTTTGGTTTAGAATCAGGATTCCCATGGCGAGATGCACATTGATGTTTTCCTGGACTGTCAATGCTTCTGCAGTGGCTTGTGACAGATTGTTGAGCATGTGAGCAGTAGGAATAGCAGTTCCTAGGGCAAGTCCAGCAGCAGTGGCCGCAGCCACAGCAGCCACTGCAGCAACAGCGATGGCTATAATGGCTGAGATACCAAAATCTCTTTTTGCTTTCATGGGTATGAAATTCCACTCACTATCAATTAAGGTCAATGGGACTGGAATGAATTTTGGAATCCTGGCAATCACAGCCAGAGGAAACAGTGAAACATCCCAACAATTAGACACATAACACTCTTAACACATAACACAGTTAAGGACCTCAGTATCATTATCATTGTTATTAGTAATGTTAATATTAAACTTAGAACTGTTAGACAGAATGAACACAAATGGAGACATGACACATATGGAGTAGGGGAGAAAGCCTGATGAAAGGAAGAGAAATTGGCCTCGCACCCTGTATAACTATAAACAGGTGTATTACTTCCCTTTATATAGGTATGCTTTTCACTGCACCTTTATTGAATGAGAGAAAGATTGCCTTCCTGTATCATGGCAGTTTCTGAGGTGGCTAACCAGAGGAAGCAAAGACTACCTCTTAACTTGAAGTTTAGACTAGTAATAAGTGGCTATACAGTGGAACCAGCTGGTAGGTAAGGGATACCTAGAAGTTCTGTACTAGGAAATAATTGAGGGAAAACTTGTGTGTCATGAGTGATATATCCCTAAATGTTTTAGGAAGAGCTAACAACAGCAGGCTTACCACCATCACCATCATTTTGTGTTTCAGTGCCATTTTCTTTCTTATGGATAGTTCTTACCAAGTGCTCCAGGACCCAGATAGGTTGCTGTTGGTCCTGAGGAAAAACACAAACAGATCCTCTCCCCCAAATTAATACTGGGTCAGGTCCTTTATAGGACCCAGTCAAGATGTCTTTCCACATTGCTTGTGGATGGCCACCAGACTTTCCACTAAAATGTCTATCAGCCACAGTACAGCCCATAGCATACAAAGTTAAAAAATTGAGGGTGAATAAAGCAAAGTTAGGTCTGTATTTGGGAGGGGCTAATGTCCCTATTCCCCCCTTTTGTTTCATTAAGCAGACTTTCAATGTTTGATTAGCCCTTTCCATGATAGCTTGTCCTTGTGGATTGTAGGGCGATCCTGTAGAATGATAGATATTAAACTTTGAGCAAAACTGTTGAAATGAAGAAGTATATGCAGGCCCATTATCTGTTTTAAATGATTTTGGCCTTCCCATAGTAGCAAAGACTTGAAGGCAGTGACTGATTACATCTTTTTTCTTTTCCTCTGTATGGGCGGTAGCAAATATATATCCTGAGTAGGTATCTACAGTTACATGTACAAATCTTAAAGTATAAAATTCAGGGATATGGGTGACATCCATCTGCCATAGATGATTTGGAAGAAGTCCTCTAGAATTGACTCCAAAATGAGGAACAGATAAATGAGGCACACAGGCAGTACACTGTTTTACTATATTTCTGGCTTGTTCTTTTGTAATGTTATATTTTATTTTGAGAATAGTAGCATTGACATGAAAATCTTTATGGAAATTAATTGATTTTTGTACAATGTTAAATACATGAGGATCTCGAGTAGCTGAGTCTGCAGTAGAATTTCCTTGAGCTAAAGGCCCAGGTAAGCTTGAATGTGCTCTGATATGGCCTATATATATAGGTTCTTTGTGAGCCCACAGAAGAGTTTGTACTTGATAAAAGCATTGTTGTAAGGTAGATTGAGGACTAATGGGTCCAACTGTCTCAAGCTGGGGCACAAGCTGGGCAATATAGAGACTGTCAGTATAAATATTTAAAGGATTCTCAGGAAATGTTTGTAAGGCAGTTATAATTGCTTCTAGTTCATTTTTTGAGCAGACTTATGAGAAGTAATAATAGTCTGTACTTTATCAGAAACTACTGTAGCTGTGCTGGAGGAGGAGCCATCTGTAAAGATTGTATTTTCTGCTGGGATAGGTTGAGCCTTAACAACCTGAGGGAAAATAACAGGATGTCTTTTGAAGAAGCTGACAATAGGTGAACTTGGCAAGTGATTATCAAATATGGCCATGGTGGAACAATAGACAATTGCCCAATCTTCATTACTGTTAACTAGTATTTCAATCTGTTTTGCCATGTATGGGGCAATAACTGTCTGAGGATGAACTACAAAAACTCGAAGGACTGTCTTAAGTCCTAATTTAACTAGATTTGCCACCATCACAGGATACAGGGAGACAACATTTTGGGGGGACACTGGCAAATGGATCCATATCAGGAGTCCAGTTTTCCACAATAGACCTGTAGGAGTATATTTAGAATCTAACACTATGAGGCTAAAAGCCAAGGATATATCAACTCTATCACTATGAGCATTTTCTAAAGCTTGTTCTACTAAGCTCAAGGCTTTTCTACCTTCAGGAGTTAAATTTCTGGGGGATGTAGGGTCTGAATCTCCTTGGAGACTATCAAACAGAGGCTTAAGTTGACCAGTGGTGATTCCCAAATTTGGCCTTATCCAATTTATATCACCTAATAATTTTTGGAAATCATTTAGAGTCTTAAGCTTTCCTGTGGCTAATTGATTTTTTTGTGACCTACACAGGTATCTAATATTTGATGTCCTAGAAAGGTAATAGGGCTGTGGGTTTGCACCTTTTCTGGGGCCACATGTAATCCCAATTTTCTAGGGTTTTAATAATATTGTTAAATGCCCTAAATAAAGTCTCCTGTTTTCTGTGAGCCAAAAGAATATCATCCATATAATGGAGACAATAAAGTTCTTCATAATTTTGTCTAATCTGTGATATAGCCTGGCCAACATATATTTGACACATAGTGGGGCTATTTGCCATTTCCTGGGGAAGGACCACCCATTGGTATCTAGTATTAGGCCCTTTATTATTTAAAGAAGGAACATAAAAGGCAAATTGAGGGCTATCCTCAGGATGAACAGGAATGGAAAAGAAACAATCTTTCATATCTATAGAGAAGATATGATAATGTTTTGGAACAGCAGCTAATGAGGGGAGACCCAGTTACATTGGGCCCATAATCTGCGTACTGGAATTTATGGCTCTCAGATCTTGCAAAATTCACCATTTCCCAGACTTCTTATTTATGACAAAAATGGGTGTATTCCAAGGGGAAGTGGAAGGAATGATATGATTTTCCTTCAATTGTTGATTAACTATTTCCTGGACCGCCTCTATTTTTTCTTTAGAAAGGCGCCACTGGGGGACCCAGTAGGATTATTGGATTTCCATGTTATCTTTAATGGTTCAGTGGCCCCTCCAGAAAACCCAGCCCCTTAGTCCCTTATTGTCCTTCATCTTGAATGGGGCAGGTAATACCTTGTAGATTCTTGCCTAGTCCTTTTCCAGGGATATAACCTTGTCCCACCATGACTGGTAAAATGATTGGGTTTAGACAGGACATATTTTGCTCAACTGAGGAATAAATGACAACATCCATCTGTGTTAAAATGTCTCTTCCCCAAAGAGTGACCAGCAGGTGAGCTAATACATAAGGTTGGAATTTTCCCTTTTCCCATCAGAGTCCTCCCAAGATAATACAGCTGAACTTTGTAATGGGGTTTGGGCAAATCCAAATTCCTGTAAGGTAGTACTGGGTGCTGTAACAGGCCATGATTTGTTCCAGTCCTTCTGTCTTATAATAGAGATGTCAGCACCTGTGTCTATTAGACCCTCTATGGGAGTACCATTAACTTTTAATTTAAGCATGGGTCTATTTTTTGTTGATTGTGCCCAAAAGACACCTAATCCTGTGGATCCAAACCCATTGTTTTTTCCAGTCCTTTGTGAACTGGGAAAGGCCCCATGATGGCTAGACAATATTAATATTTGTGCTTTCTTATCTCCTGGAGAAACAACAGATAGCCCTCGAGGGGAGGATAACATAATCTTTATTTCTCCACTATATCAGAATCAATGACTCCTGGTAATACTAGTAATCCTGACAATAATCCTGCTGTGCCCTCAGGGAGTGGTCCATGTATGCCCATGGGGACCGCTTGTACTCCCATTTCTGGGGTTAAAACGAGATGGGCAGAGGCACAGAGGTCCAATCTCCTGCTCCCTGATGTTCCTCGGGACAACGAGGAGAGAGTCAGAAAGGATTGTGAGTGGGGAACTGTACTATGGGATTCTGAAAGGCCCCGTATATTTGAGGGCCCCGGGTTGGGCCCCCCCTGTCCATTTATTGACTGGGCTGGCATAGGATATCTCTCTATATCAAATCTTGATGTACAACATTTTGCCCAGTGCCTTCCTTTTCAGCACCGGGGACATAGACCTGGGGCAGGTTGATTTGTCCCTTGTTGTTCTCCAGTCTTAGGTGTTCCCCTAGGCTTTAATCCTATGTGTCCTTCAGGGCAGTCTTTTCAGAAGTGCCCTCCTTGCCCACACTTAAAGCATATTATTCCTTTAACTCTTGATTGCCCCTGATTTGGCCAATGAAGGGCAGCAGCTATTACTTGTCCTGTAATGACTGCATCATTGATATCCCTGCAGACCTTTATATAAGTACTTAAATCTTTAGTTTTCCATGGTCTTATAGCTTCTTTACACCATCTATTTGCTTGCTCATAAGCTAATTGTTTTATTAAGGGCATAGCTTTCTGAATTAATACTCTAGCAGCCATTTGGATTAGTCTATCAACAAAATCTGCAAATGGTTCATTACTTCCCTGAATCACCTTGGACAACGGTCCCTGTAAATCTCCTGACACTTGAATTAACTTCCAGGCTTTAGTGGCAGCAGCAGCAATTTGTGCATACACCCCAGGATCATAAATAATCTGCTGCTGAATAACTTCATAGTTTCCTTCTCCTGTTAGCATTTCTACATTTCTTTGAGGAAAGCCTGCGGCAGCATTACAGCATGCCGTTTCTAATGAGGTTTTCTGCCATGCAGTCTTCCACACTAAGTACTGCCCCCCTGATAGCACAGCTTTACATAGCCTTTTCCAATCTTCCAGCACTAGATTTAGCCCCGATACTGATTACAACATACTAATTGTAAATGGGGTCTGTGGACCGTATGTAGCCACTGCTTCCTTAAAATTTTTTACTGTTTTGAAATCCAGAGGTTGATGGAATCTTTGTCTATTTTGGTCCTCTAGCAGAGGGAAGAATTGTGGGACTGTTGAGGTTTCCTTAAGGGGGTTTCTTCTCCCCGTGGTGAAAAGCCCATCTGATTTATAGCATGAGATAACTCCTTCCAAGGGTACTTTGGGGGATATAGGGGGCAGGCTGCTTGGTGGGGAGCGGCTGCCTCCAGGAAGGGATTGGTATTCCTTCCCGATATAACTGATGGGGGTGACCATGTCCTTGATGCTCTTTCTAATTCTTCCCCAGTAAACTCCTCCTCCTCTTCTTCCTCTTTATGAGAAGTTACACTTAGTTGTTTCTTTATCTCTTCCAGACACATATTTCCTTTTTTTTACTAAAGTTATTATTTTACCTTTTTTAGATGTTAGACATTCCTTAATGAGCTGCCACATGGGAAAAGTACCTCTAGGTAACAGGGATTGCTTTTTTGCTTTAATAAGATCCTCTTTATCATGTTCCCATTGTGGAATATTTAGGAATCCCTCTTCCAAAAACCAAAGACTAACCTTGGCCAACCTGGTTATATGTGCTGTCACAGTAGATCATTTTACGGCAGTCCCATTTGACTTAAATGCATCTTGTATGACTCTTATCATTTGATATCTAGACACTTGTGACCCCATTCTGGAGTTATAAGACCTTCCTTTACCGGGGTTATGTGACCTCCTATACTGGGGTAATGTAGACTCCCTTTACCAAGTTATGTGGTCCCCTTTACCGGGACTGTGGGGTCCCTTTCACCGGGACTGTGGGGTCCCTTTCACCGGGACTGTGGGGTCCTTTTCACCAGGACTGTGGGGTCCCTTCACCTGAACTCTGTGACCTCCCCCTTATACACTCTGGCCAGAGATTTCCGGGAGGTTATCCTACAGTTTTCCTATAGCTTACTTTAAGTTACTTAGTTTTCCTGTAGCTTACCTTAAGTTACTTACCTCGGAGGACACAGAAGGAGAAAGAATTCCCCCATACGGGCCACCACTTGTTCCTTCCAGCGAAACTGGCACAGAGAAAGGAGACACCACCAATATTTAGTTGACCAGATTTACTGCATCCTCCATGTTTTCCTGCCTCATTTGTTCTCCCCCTATCTCTCTTCTTCTACCCTCTCCCTCTCTCCTCCCCCAGGCTCCTAGCTTATCAGCCAATTATAGCAGAGCTTTCTTTCATGCAGGAGAGCATGCAGAGGAATATCAGCATAGCACTATATGGATCACGAGCTGTTCATGCACGGCATGATATAGATAGCCAATTCTAGAGCCAGCATTAACATGTCTTAAGTCTCCAAGGAACTAGTAGGCAAGCAACCATTTTGGGTACTACCTTATTTTGGTATCCAGTGCCCTTTGGCTCACTGCCAGGCACCATCTTGTCCAAGACAGCCCTCAACAATTTCCCATTGTCCAGCTGCTTTTGGAGTATTAGGATGTCCATTACAGATTTAAACTGATAATTCTCTGGCCTATAGTAGTTCTTTTAAACAGTTTTGCCACCAATTTTGTATTGAACACAAAACAGGTATTTCTTATAATCCTCAAGGTTAATCCATTGTAGAATGAACACATTTATCTTTTAAACTACAATTACAAAAACAAAAAGGGGGAAATAAGATCCTGCAAATTAAACTTAATCATGCCTTTTTTGTTTTACACTTTTAAAATTGTGATTCTGAAGATCACACAGCAGCTGAGACACTTATGTCATCCACCATGACAGGTTCATTGTATCTAGTTTGGTGGAAAGATTTACAAACAGGACAGTAGAAAGAACAAGATCCAGTAATAGTGGGGGGAGAGGTCATTTTTGTGTCTTTTCACAAGGAGCATTCTGCCCTACTTGGGTAACTGAACATGCAATGAAGCATGGAGGAACTGGAGCCAAGGTTCAAATGGTTGAAGATTGAACCAGAGACATCAGCTCTGACCTCCAGAGAAAACCAGAAGCCAAAGTGGAGAATGAAGAGTAAAAGCCAAGTGAACCAAACACTCCACCTGCCATCATGGGGATAAATGAGGAATCTGATTCAACAGGCTGAAAATATGACTCAACAATGAGAAGTTAATATCCCATCACAATATTTGTAGCCATGTTTGCTCTATTCACTGTCATGTTGCCAGTCCCTCAGAACCAAGATCTGAGACCCAAAACAGCTCTTAGAAACATTTTGTAATATATTAAATAGGGGGAGATATGGGAAGCCATCCTTATCTAGCAGAAATAGAGAGCTCCCTGTCTATTTCCCCTAAAAGAATGTCCCCCATAACTCCATCCTATCCTGTCCATCACAGAAGAAGCTCCTCCAAATCTTGACCCTCTTTTCCTGTGTGTCTATAAATAAAAGAGAGTTGGACTACACAATGTTGTTGCTAAAGGCCAGAGCTTGTATGGCCAGATCCATCAGGCACTGTCACATTCAAAAAGTATTGGTTCTATGTGTTTATTGAGTAGATAAATTTGTGGGTAATTGATTTACAGCCAACATAATCCTCTGACTGTTAACCATT